>NW_026555828.1:0-48979 GCF_029017545.1 Prosopis cineraria | reverse complement strand
ATGTGTCTACTCCTATGGGAGAATCTGTGAGGACCGCTAAGGCATGCCTTAACCTAGTGGTCGAATTTAAAAAATAGGAAATAACTATGGACTTTATTATCCTACCACTGAGAGGTATGGATGTAATTGTGGAATGAATTGGATGGTTGCAAAGGGTGCTATCCTAGATTGTAGAGAGAGGAGTGTGTCTTTATCTTCTTTGTCGGTGACTCCAGTCGAGACTCAAGATCATGTTTTCTTGTCGGCGGCGCAAGTTGATAGATATATGAAGAAGGTTGCCAGGCCTATATGGTTTTCTTCTCTATCCAAGCTGAGATTGATGAAGGCGTGAAGAATATCCCATTGTCAAAGAATTTGTGGATGTATTTCCAGACGAAGTCTCCGATTTACCCCCAAAGCGTGAGGTAGAGTTCTCAATTGAATTGGTACCCGGTACAGGACCAATTTCTAAGGCTCTTTATCGGATGTCCCCTTAGAGTTAGCAGAACTGAAAAAGGCAAATTGAAGAGCTACTGAGAAGGGTTTCATCAGACCAAGTATTTCACCTTGAGGATCTCCAGTTCTTTTTGTGAAGAAGAAGGATAAAGCCTTCAATTGTGCATTGATTATAGACAATTGAACAAAGTAACCATCAAGAACAAATATCCACTTCCGAGAATTAATGACTTACTGGATCAGCTTGTGGGATCTGC
The DNA here is from genome assembly GCF_029017545.1 of Prosopis cineraria. NCBI lineage: Eukaryota > Viridiplantae > Streptophyta > Magnoliopsida > Fabales > Fabaceae > Prosopis > Prosopis cineraria. The sequence continues at coordinate 48,287 of NW_026555828.1, read as the reverse complement.
AGTTTTCTCAAGATTGACTTAAGGTCAGGGTACCACCAATTGAGAGTAAGAGCGGAGGATATACCAAGATAGTGTTTCGGATGAGATATGGGCATTATGGATTCATGGTGATGCCATTTGGACTTACGAATGCTCCTGCAGTATTCATGAATTACATGAATAGGATCTTTCGACCCTATTTAGATAAGTTTATAGTAGTGTTTTATTGATGACATTCTTATTTATTCAAAAGATGAGGAGGCCCATGGCGAGCATTTAAGAATCGTCTTACAAGTTTTGAGGGATATAAGCTTTATGCCAAAATAAGCAAGTGTGAATTTTGGCTCCAAGAAGTAAAGTTTTTAGGCCATGTTGTGTCCAAGACGGAGTTGCGGTGGATCCTAGCAAGGTTGATACTGTGATAAAGTGGGAACAGCCTAAATCTGTGACGGAGATACGAAGTTTTCTAGGTTTAGCAGGTTATTATCATCGCTTTATTAAGGGATTTTCGCAAATTGTGATGCCCTTAACTAAGCTGACTAAAAAGGATGCCCCATTTATTTGGATGATAAATGTGAAGCTACTTTCCAAGAATTGAAAAGAGGTTAACCACTACTCCAGTGTTGACTATTCCTGACCCTGTGGTGCCGTACACTCTGTACACTGATGCTTCTTTAAAAGGTTTAGGATGTGTTTGATGCAAGATGATCGAGTGGTTGCCTATTCCTCCAGACAGTTGAGGCCACACGAGAAAAATTACCCTACACATGACTTAGAGTTGGCTGCAGTTGTGTTTGCTTTGAAGATATGGAGACACTACTTGTATGGATCTAAGTTTCAAATCTTTAGTGACCATAAAAGCCTAAAGTATTTATTTGATCAAAAGAGCTTAATATGAGGCAGCGACGATGGATGGAATTTCTAAGGATTATGACTTTGAATTACATTACCATCCGGGTAAGGCTAACGTGGTAGCTAACGCCTTAAGTAGAAGACTATTCATACTGCACATTTGATGGTTCATGAATATCAATTGTGGAACAATTTTCATGATGTTCCAGTAGATGTGATTGAACATCAAATGGCCGCACTCCAGGTAGCAGACTTTGAGAGCAAATTCGGGAAATCTCAGAGTCTCACAGCAGAGTGATGACTACTTGAGAAATATAAGGAAGGAGATAGTGGCAAGTAAGGCCCTAAATTTTACCATCTCTGAGGACACAGTGATGAGATATAAAGGTAGAGTTTGTGTACCTAATGATCCAAAATTAAGGAATATCATTTTAGAAGAGACTCATAGGAGCAAATATACAATTCATCCCGGTATGACTAAGATGTACCATGATTTGAAGCGAGGTTGGTGGTGGCCAGGAATGAAGAAAGATGTAACCGAATTTGTTTATAGATGTTTAATGTGTCAGAAGATAAAGATAGAACATCAAAATCCAGCTGAAACACTGCAACCATTAGATATTCTAAAGTGAAAATGGGATGATATTTCCATAAATTTCATCACTGGATTGCCAAGAACACCCTCGGGTAGGGATGCTATTTAGGTAATCATGGACCGACTCACCAAATCGGCTCACTTTTTGGCAATCAAGTTTACATCTACATTAGAAAAATTTACTGAGATATACATTAAAGAGATAGTTAGACTTCATGGTATACCCTCTAGAATCGTGTCAGATCGTGACCCAAGATTCACTTTAAACTTTTAGGGTGCGCTACAGAAGGCTATAGGTACCAGACTGAGTTTTAGCACCGCATACCACCCCCAAACAGATGGACAAATAGAGAGGACGATCCAGACTTTGGAGGACATGTTAAGAGCTTGTACCATTGAACTACCAGGTAGTTGGGATAATCATTTGCCATTAGTTGAATTTGTTTATAATAACAGCTATCATTCTAGCATTGAGATGGAGCCTTATGAGGCCTTGTATGGAAGGAAGTGTAGATTGCCTTTATGTTGGACAGAATTAAGTGAGAGGAGTATCATTGGTCCAAAAATTGTAGAGCAGACCACCCAGAAGATTGCAATGATTAAGCAAAAATTGCTAATAGCTCAGAGCCGACAGAAGAGCTATGCAGATAAAAGGAGACGGCCGTTAGAGTTTGAAGTAGGAGATCATGTATTTTGAAGGTTTCTCCGGTGACAGGCATTGGTAGATCCATTAAGGCAAAAAAAGTTGACACCTAGATTTATGGGCCCGTATGAGATCTTGGAGCTAATTGGATCTACTGCATATAGAGTTACATTGCCTTCACAATTGCAGGTATCCATAATGTGTTCCACGTATCACAGTTGAAGAAGTACAACTCGGATCCCTCCCATCTTATTGAACCTGAAGAAGTGGAATTGAGGGAGAATTTGACCTTTAGATCCGAACCGGAGCAAATTGAGGACTTTAAGGACAAACAACTGTGTAATAAGACCATCCGACTCGTGAAGGTGATTTGGAAGGGTGGAGCCCTAGGTGATGTTACCTGGGAGACCGAGGAGAGTATGAGGCGAGATTATCCACATTTATTTGCTTAAGTACATAGTTTCTAAGCTTATCTATTAAATTTTGAGGATAAAATTTCTAAAAGGAGGGGAGAATTGTAACATCCTGATTTTTATATAATAAAAGAATTGTGGAATTTAGGTTTTGAGGAAAAAAATGATAATAATAGGAATTTATATTATTTGAGGTTATTTAGAAATAATATTATGGTTAGGTATTTAATTATGAATTTAAAAATTTAAATTTAAAACCACATAAGCAATATTTAGTTAAGATATAATACATAAACAATTTTTTTATGTGTGTGTTAAAAAAATGATTTGTTGAATTAATAATTTGCGAAAAATCGATTTGTAAATTTTGAGGGTATTACAACATGCAGTAATTTTTTTTTTTTGAAAGATGGATCACAAAGTTGTGTTTTACCAATGAAATGAATAAGGAAAACACATCTTTTTGATGACATATAAAATATTTAAATCTAGAAAATAACAACTAACATGATTTCATGGCTGAACTCTATAAGAAAAACATACCTGTTGAAGAAAAGTAGGATCAGACGATCTTAGCTTTGAAGATGGGTCCATAGCAAGTAACCAAGCAGGGAAACCACCTAAATCACATTCTGCAATAAATCGAAGTGTCAACAAAACTAGCGAGCAACTGGGTCATGACTTATGAGTGCATTTCATTGCCAAGCCACTTGCAGAGATTCTCTTTTTAATCTAGAAAAAATAATAAACCAAAAGATAACATCGAATTCCAGGCACGGCATAGAAGCACTTGCAATCAAAATGCTTTTCTTCTTCTCTTAAATCATTTGTAAGGAATAAGAAGTTGAAATACCAGTGCCAAAAGATGATAATAGGAAAACCTCACATGTTATAGGGAATTGACAAGAGGATAAACACTTAACAGGAAACATATGCCCTTTTTCCTCATTTAGCATATTAAGGGAGATATAAATCAAATGTGAAAATAGTATCAACCATAAATATATACATGCAATTCAGGAAATTTCGTTTTGGCAAACTAGAGAAGCTTGAAGATCACAAGCAGACCTGCACATTTGTGAGGTCCAGCTCGAAGCATCACAAGCAGACCAAGTTTGTGACAAAGTTTGAAGAATGGTTCAATGCTGGCAATTTCCTCAAAATCAAACTTTTTAGGTTTCCAGATTCTAAGGAACATATGTCTGAATGGTATTTAATCCTAATGCCTTGGCTTTTAACACTCTATCTTCCCAGTACTGCAAAAATAGAAGATATATGATATCACCATTTAACAGCACATGAGAATAATAGAATTTTCGACAACAAAATTAATTAGAATAATTGGGCAAAAATCATCTGTCAAATCTACACTATCCTCACATAATGAGGATGACTGCAACAGATGGTACTAGCTCACATGTCACTCAATCTTATATCATATTGATTATGTCCAATGAGAAACCACAAAAAGGCTATTCCTCAGTCATAAAATGTTAAAAGAACAAAATTTCCAATAAAGCCATCACTTATTTAGACATGGTTTTATCTCTCATTGCACTGAGGAAAAAAAAATGTTGAATGTGGGTAACATGTTTCATGCAACATGAAGGTATGTATATATTGCTAAACCCTTGTTCTGTCTTCATTTTCAACAAGAAGACAGATGAGGATCTCTTTTCAAGGCCTCTAAAACGAGGCCAGAGGGATGGATGCCCCTAATTTCTAAAATTCCTAACTCTCTCTCTTGCAGTTTGAGGTGAGAAGAGACTTCAAAGGATATTGGCCTCCATTGGATTGAGAAGTAAACAAATATCCATTCTTTGTGATGTGCCCAGTGCTAAACATCCTCATTCTCTTACAAAAATGACACGGGCCATGATGTGAATATACAAGAGGAGGGGGAGGGGAGATGACTGAAAGAATGTCCATAAAATCTTGAAAGTATCATCTTTTGTAATACATGAACTCATACCTGAAAAGACAGCCCTAGATCCTCCAAAACAGTGCAACACGAAGTTTTATAGAGAAGGGGGAAAATAAACATTCAGAAGATATATGTGTTGATCCTGAGTGCTACCAATGAATACTTGGCATTGAGATTCACAGAAACAAGATTTTAGATCATTTTTAAAGTTTCAATCTGGCGCCAGATTGTTGGAGCCTGTCTAGACTTGCAAGCCATAGAGCAATGCATGAACCATTGTCCCACGGTCAAGAGGGGCAAGAGACGACTCTTATTATCACCTAAAAATTTTGTATTGGCATGTATTTCTATAACATACATGAAAAATGTAGATGCCCATAAAACAACCATTCAGATCTGAAGGCGCTAACAAAAAGAAGCAGCTGACAATGTCTGAATGGTATAATTGTGAAAAGTGATGGAAAGCGCAACAAGGACATTTACAATGCAATTTTTTAATTTAGTAATTATTATTTCATTTTCATTATTGAATAATAATAATAATGGAATTATTATGTGCCTTGGATGGGAGTTTGAAGATTTTTCTGATTCTTTCACTTGCTATTCTGTCTGTCCTGCTTCATAATCGCAACAAATTCTCTCATCTCTTCATTCTATTTTTACCTAAGATGACTGACTGACATTTTATCTTTCTGTGTCTTCACATTTTCATTTTAACTGGTAAATTAAGCCGAGACAAAGAGACACACAAAGAACAGGATAAAACCCATTTCTTTTGTATGGTTTTCCTGCACCCTTATAGTAAAAAAAATTTTTTTTAAAAAAATCTTGAGTGTTCTTCCAAAGACAAGGGTGCAGCACTAGAGCATTAAAATAACTGATTAATTGGCTAAAAGAGTGACCCATTTGCATTTGGATATGAATAAAACAGTTTCATAAAATTAGTACTACCATCTCCTCCTATAACATCCCCATCATATTCCATCCAGGTGCTACAGCTCAATGACTAAGAAAAATAAAGTTCGAAACGATAAATCTCTTACAAAATAACATCATGCGCAAGATGACCTCTAGCCAAATTGACCAGGTGATGAAGATACGCTTTGTCATTTCCATATCAACCATACCCATTTTCAATCTGTGATGAACAATGTTTTAGTTGATCCCTAGAGAAGACGTTATAATCTCAAAAATAAAAGAATTCCTTAAAACTTTTATGTACAATTATTGTAACTTTGAACTCCAACAGGAAGAACAAGATGCACACTTTCAGGAATTGGTTTCAACTATATATATATATATATATATGAGATATATTGATGATTGATGATTTTCATTATATTATATATACTTCAGTTCAGTTCATTTTATGGTGCCCGTGCTCATGCGCACACCAAAAAATACAAAAATAAAAAAAGAGGCATTTGACCATCAACTGTATAATCGGACATACCCATGACACTCTCGATGTTCCCCTGCTTCGCCTTCCCAACGAAACCCTAAAATTAGATTGCTTGACATGCAGGTTCCGTGTACATTGACGCATCCCCGAATGAGATTGAGGTCCTCCCCGTTCCCAAACCTGTCTCAGCATTTCTACAGGGTCTTCAATCCCCCCTGCACCCCAACATCAAGTTGCCGGTCTTACCTCTCCACCATGTCCGCACTTTCGACTCCGAAAGAAACCCTCTCTACTCCCAACGACGCCACTCCCAAGACCCATCACCCTTTGCAGGTACATTCTCTTGTCCCTTATCAGATCTCTGCTTCCCATATTTCTCATGATTGATACTTAACTCTTGCTCTTCTTATGATGCATATCTGTCAAATTGTTCATACTACCATCTGATTGGCGATTTCTCCTTTTGGTTAGACAATTGGCCTTTTACCATTTCTTGGCAACGGCAACTCTCTTTTTTCTTCCCTTCTCTTGCTCGTCTCCTTGATTATGCTTACAGTGTTGGCTAATTTAGTTCTCGTGTCTGACTTTTAGAGCCTAGGATTTTTTTGGATTTGAAAATTCTGCCAGCCAAGTAGCTATCAGTTTGTGGTTGAGCTTGTTTGAAGTACATTCACCTATATGGAAGTTTAGTTTCATTTCTGTTCTCGTTTCCATTATCTCATGCAACTATAGGGCCAACTAATGTACTGATGCTGTAGTTAACCTGATCTAAAATTGCTTTGATTTGCTGTCCTTCATAATAGTTTGGATCTGTTTTATTTGGTTCTTTAGATAGTTCGACAGGAGTTGTCAGTTATATTTCCTTTATTATGAATATCACGATTCCCCTTTCTCCCCCCACTTAACCAGTGACCATGTCTCACCTTGTTTGTTATTGTCGTTTCGTTGCTATATGCTTATAGATTTTATAGTTGAGCAAAGGCACATCCCCTATGGTTTACTATCATTAAAAAAAAGGGGGGTTTTTTTGTTTTTTGTTTTTTTGTTTTTTGTTTTTTGTTTGGGTGGGGGGGTGTTGGATTGAAGATGCTAGCTCCTTAAGTCTTAGCACTTCTCATTTGATGCAAGGACCTGGGTAGGATCAAATCTTGTGCAGTAGAAAGGGGAGCGTTTGGGGAGGAAGAATTTCAGGTTTCATTGTGAATTACTTGTACGCGTCCTCAAAGAATCTTATTTTGATAATTTGTATGCAAGGTTGCAAAGCGCTTGGAGAAGTTCAAAACAACAATATTCACCCAAATGAGCCTTCTTGCCATAAAACATGGAGCCATAAATCTTGGTCAAGGCTTTCCCAACTTTGATGGTCCAGATTTTGTCAAGGAAGCTGCAATTCAGGCCATTCGGGATGGGAAAAATCAATATGCGCGGGGATATGGAGTTCCAGACCTGAACTTCGCCATTGCTGATAGATTTAAGAAAGATACTGGACTTACAGTGGACCCCGAAAAGGAAGTTACTGTTACAAGTGGGTGCACAGGGGCAATTGCCGCAACTATGTTGGGATTAATAAATCCTGGTGATGAGGTTATCATGTTTGCTCCTTTTTATGATTCTTACGAAGCCACTCTATCCATGGCTGGTGCAAAAATAAAAGGCATCACTTTGTGCCCTCCAGATTTTGCTGTCCCAATTGAAGAATTGAAGTCTGCCATTTCCAAGAATACTCGTGCCATCATTATAAATACTCCTCACAACCCAACAGGAAAGATGTTTACTCAAGAGGAGCTTCAGGTCATTGCATCTCTGTGTATTGAGAATGATGTTCTGGTCTTCACTGATGAAGTATATGATAAGTTGGCCTTTGATATGGATCACATTTCAATGGCTTCTCTTCCTGGAATGTTTGAAAGGACAGTTACGATGAATTCCTTGGGAAAGACGTTCTCATTAACGGGATGGAAGATTGGATGGGCGATAGCCCCTCCACACCTGACATGGGGAGTCAGACAGGCACATTCTTTTCTCACTTTTGCCACTTCGACTCCTATGCAGTGGGCAACTGCAGCAGCTCTTAGAGCCCCAGATTCTTACTTTGTGGAGCTAAAGAGGGACTACATGGTGAAGAGGGCTATTTTGGTGGAAGGATTGAAGGCTGTTGGTTTCAAGGTATTCCCATCCAGTGGGACGTACTTTGTGGTCGTGGATCACACACCTTTTGGATTGGAAAATGATGTTGCATTTTGCGAGTATCTAATTAAGGAGGTTGGAGTGGTAGCCATTCCTACCAGTGTATTTTACTTAAATCCAGAAGAGGGAAAGAACCTAGTCCGATTTACTTTCTGCAAGGATGAACAGACTTTGAGGGCGGCAGTGGAGAGGATGAAAGAGAATCTTAAAAGAAAATGATCACTGATCAGAACTGCAAGGATTGATAACTTCGCTTTAAGTCACAGCCAATTGCAAGGGGGTGCTAATTCCAAGAATGTGAGCATTCTTTGGCTTGAATATTTGGTCTATCTTGTAAGTATTCCCATTTCTGCAAAGATAGAGACAACTCTCTTCTGATGAGTTCTTTCTATTGATTCATTGGCAATGAAAGATATTAGTAATAATACTAAAGGTAAAATTTTAGTTATCTTTTCCATTTCAAGTTTATTTACTGTTTCGTCCATTTCTTTTAAACCCAAACATATTCTGAAAGTAACAAAAACACTATATTTAGATAAAAGAAAATATCAAAATCTAGACTCATTCTTCATGATAGATTTCTTCACGTGGAAAATACAGCATCAAGTTGGTGCTATCAATACGTAATCAATATCATTAGTCAATACAAAATAATATCAATATTATATATAATATGATAAACTTTTGAAAAGCTTCGCTATGCGTGCAACTCATTCTTTATACTCCGAACAGGCATACAACGCATGGGGTTACAATTACATGTACAAGAGCAAGACTTCACTTAAGTTATTCCAAAAATATAGAAATGTTTTAAATTTAATTTGGATAGTTTAGGTTGATGAATTCTTGCATGGAATTGACACACCACAACATCTATATCCTATTTTATAATAACACGTCATGTTAAATGAATATCAATATAAATTGAATTTTTCATTAATAATAATAGAAAGGAAAAAACAATAAATTGAAAAGTCACTCTATTTTAAAAATAAAATCATTAAAAATAATGTCACATAAGATTTTATTTGATTAAATTAGTGTGATTTTATTGAATGAAATATGGATAACTTGGTGTCATGAGTTTATACAAGAATTTTTCATAAAAGTTTTATCTTGTTTTCTCTTTTCATATTAAGTTTTCACATTTTTTTTAAATTATTCTGCATCTAATTTCCTTAAAAAAAATAATAAAACAATGAAAATATAAACAATTAAATTATTCAAATAAAAATTTAAAAAACACTGGTCAGTTAAAAGAAGACAATAGTATCAACACCAAACCCCACCCAATAGCAAAAGTGTTTATATATATATTACACGAAATTTAAAATTAATTGCATTATTATTATTATTTTGAATTAATTACACTATTCTTGACTCATGACTAACTGGTTATGGATATTGTATTTTATTCATTCCTCACTTCTTGTTTTATGGACATAAGTGTGTTTTCTGGTCAATATTAGTCATATTCGATGTAAATGTAAGTTTTTTTTTTAAAAAAAAACTCAACTAAAGAGTAAAATGAGGAAAGAATTTGAGATGTTATTTAGAAACGATTTTTCGAGTGATGGTCTATTTATTTTGAACAGGATTCAAAAGAATAATAAAAGCATAACATTGTTATTAATAAAATATACAAAGAATAGAAATAAAAAGGATTAGCAGAATAGAAATAATAGAAATGAAGATGATTTCTCCTGGATTCTCCTTTATCCTTTACAATACAAATAATATGCTTTATTTATAGGTATGATCTTGCATCAAGGATTACACAAATAATAGTAAGAAATAAAGGATAATCAACACTTGTCAAAAGTCATGATGATGGGAGTTTCATGAAAAAAGATGGAAAGGGTGAGGGAGACGAACATCCACATAACTTTTAATATTTATAATACTCCTCCTTAATGTTCATTATATAAAAATATGCCTTATTTAAAAAGTCAATTAAAAAAAATCCTGTGAGATAAAAACCTAGCAAAAGAAAAGAGTCATTATTCATTTGTACGCTATACAATACTGCCTTATTAAAAACCTTGCCAAATAAATCAATGGGATAAAACCTTGGTTTAAAAAAAAAAGAGTACAATGCATATTTACTCCCTTGATGACATTACTTTTAAATTATCATACTAAAAGATAACATAATAATTTCTTAAATATGATTGTCGCCAATATTTTTCCAAGCATATTATACCTGTGATCAAACCATATTAGATGTATTACCATCATATATTAATTCTTAGAAATATATTTCTTTAACATATCTTCAGGATATAATGCTTTTCTCATAATATTACGTTTTTTTTTTCAAATCTATTAGTTCATCAAGAACTCAAAATTGTTAATAAAATTATATCATATACAATATTAGCCATACATATAAATATTCATAAATATATATAGCACTTCAAGACCAATTATTTTAATATAGTCATGCAGACAAAATAAACAGAGCATTATGATTTTATAACCATTGAGTATTAAATATTGAATCAACAAGTGAAATGTAAAGTCAATATCAAAATTTTATTCTCAAATTCTTTTGATCAAAGCCTACCATTTTTCGAAAACATATTTGCTAAGATAAACACACGCATACACTTAAATTATTATAATTCATACAAGCTTGAGAATATAAACATGTATATATGTTGAATAATTTTCTTGAGAATTTTTTCCATGCTTATGGCATCAAAGATTATTATGTAAATTCGATTATGTAGTGAGTAATATGCATAGGCTATAATATTATTCAATAGAATTATATTTAAATTTTATATACTGTCAGACTAATAATATATACAAAAATTCACCACAAAATAATATACTTGATCATCATTATATCTTTGTGAAAATATTTATTTTCATATAAGTATTTTTTTATCTCGTAATAAATTTACACTTCATGTGTTTGGATTGTATGTCCATGATTTTCACATATTAAAAATGAATATAATTCTACTCATATTGCATCTTTCCATTGGCTTTTTCTATTTGGCCAATCATCTTTCTATCTACTTTTCATAACAAATTTATGTACAAGATCCTCATTCACATGATATTATCGTCAAATTGTTGTCAACAACTTTGTCTTTTTGGTTCCTTTTTTTCAGTTGTGACATAACTATTGAGATCTCTCTTTATTATTTTCAAATACCTAACATCTTCTAGGGCTTTTAGAGTCAGTTATATCTTAACCCTCTTTTAGAGTATCTGCCTCCTCAATATAATTATCTTAATTATATGTTCTTCTTTTATCAAAATTTTATATTAAGAACCAATTGATCTCTCATGATTTAGCATGATTTATTTTCAGTTATTCTAATTGGAGCATTTTTTGTTGTAACAAGAAATTTAGTAATTCTTATACAAGTTAGTGATTGTATTTAGCAGATTCTTTTGTAATATTTTAGGACTGTAACATTTTATGAATTCTTATTTCATATTTTTATATGTGAGGATCTAAATAAAATATAGTAATAATGCATTCCATATATTTTCTTTTTCAACTACTCATTTTTTCCCCTTGTGCTAGGAAAACTTTGTCAAATGATGATAACTAGCAAATCATGTAGTATAAATCTCCTAAATTCATTTGTTTCCTTTAGAAACATTTCTTTGTTTCACTTAGAGACAAACAAAAAGGAGGATGTTATTATCTAACATTTATCCCAACTTTTCATGAATAACCACCTATGTGCAGCGTGGTGGAACAATAATAATAAGCATTGCATATTTAACAATTTTAAGATGGCATATACTTGGCTCTTGACCAAAAGTCATTTCAAAAAGGGAAATTTACAATACCTTATTAGTCTAATGCAAATTGTGCTATAGTTTGTAAAATTGAATATTTGAAATTGACAATGAAAATTTTGTTCTCATAAGCATTGATCTACATATTTGTAGAGGAGGTTCTAATGAAAAATTTTACCAGAACACCTTTTAAATAGACTTTTCAACCATTCTTCTAATGAGCATACATTAAAAGTTTAAGGTATAAATTCACTAGCATTTACAACTGAAAATTGTCTAGATCACATAGTCTAGAAATTGTATGCTTTTATTTTATTATTTATGCATATAATCTTGCAAGCCTCAAGTTGAAAAAATATCTTACATATGTATCTATCAAATTTATTGAATATTTGCATTATTTACATGCTATAAAATGGGCTCATATACTTAAATTTGTTATATTTTCATAAATGGATAGGTTCATTCTCAATTCTTATTCATAACTAGTGAACACCTCATATTTTTTTTAATAACAGGTAGCACATGTAAAATATTAAAGTATGTAACATGCTTTTTATTCATGAAGAATCTTTTGATTCTTTGATGGATGTCAATGCATATTCTCAATAACCATTTGCATTACATATGATTTGAAATTATGAAATAAGTTATGCTAACAATATGTGTGATGAATTAGTAAACTAGTTTATTGTAATGAAAATCAAGCGTAAACTTTTTATTTTTCATAACATGTAATTGATTTATAAATATACATGTATTATAGAGATTTATTGAACTTTGAGGGCAAGTATATGAGTGGTACACAATAATTATATCGTGCCCCTACAATCTCCCCCTCAAGTAGGACTTACATAAACATAATTTCTTTATTGTTACATTTTGAAGACAATAACAAATCGATAGCTTGCCTTTTATTAAAAAACCCAAGTGCTTATTAACTCAGACAAAACTATGGGTTTGAATTTGATTGAGCTATTATATTCAAATCCTTAGCAAATCAATCTCTAATGTAAATCGATGGCCATATTTTTCATCATTTTTCATTTTTTCAACCAAATAATGAGAGACATCCATTTTAATTCTATAAGAATTAATCAATTTTATAGTTCTTCAAGAGCTGAAATATTTCAATATTTCAATACAGACTAGTTTATAAATTATTTCATATTCAATATAATAAACTAGAAATATAAATACAAGTTTACACATATTGCAATTATTTTTGATATTTTCTTTGAAATTATATCAATATTAAATCAATATCAAATATTTTCAATAATTACTTACAAAATTAAATGACAATAAATTTAGCTAATATTAACAATTGAACACCATATATTTGTTTAAGTTTAAACACCATATAGACTTTTAGGTTTGTCATTATTTTTATTTTTTCTCACAAAAACTTTGTTGTTTATTTTCTTAGATCACAACACATGGCTTTGATCATTTTATAATTAACTTCTACATTCATTAGTTTTTCATTGTCTTTTTGGCTTCATAATCAATTTGGACATTTATTTTCAATGAATTACTCCTACATATTTGTCTATATGGCTTCTAGCCATATTGTAACATTCCCTCATAATTTTATTTCAATACTCATAAAAGTATTATTTTTCAATAATTATGGCAAGACAATATGTAAGATCTCCCTTATTAACTCCAATTTCAAGGAAATCAAGTGATTAACCCTAAATAAGAATTTTTAAGATGTAACATTTATCAAAATAGGATCCCAAGTTTTTAAAGTTTTCCACTGTGATAAAATATCTTTATAAATGTAAATCAGAGTGTAAATGGTATACGGAAGCATGTGAATTCAAAAAGAGTCAAATCATTTGCATAAGAGTTGAAAATAGTGAAATAGTGCAAAAAACAGACACGCGCTGCAGCTTGTTATAAATGTGCCACGGCACATTGCTCTCTGTGCTATGCGCCGCGCACTTTTGACAGTAATGTTGCTGTCATGTGACAATAGTTGAGGCAAACTTTCAATACACCCCATTTCTTCATCTAGCATTTGATTGAGGTGATTTAGGTATTTATTAAGAGTTTTCTCCTAACTCTAGTTAATAGCACTGATTTCACAATTAAATTATTTCTCAATTTAAAATTAAATACCCATTTCATAATTCACCTTTTTTTAGAATTCAAACATATCTTGGGTGTCCTAATTTCTTACCAAGTGGCATAAGCCATAATGTATCCTAGACCACACTCAATAGACCATTACGGACCCATGCAATACATCATATTACAAACTAAACACCTCAAACATATTTTCAATACTCAACTCCTTAAACATAAAAACAGAAGGGGGAGCCACAATTTCATCCATCATTGTATTGAATCAACGTAAATTGTATAGTTGTTCCCCTCTCACTTACACTAGTATTTTGGCCCTCTTCTAAATTTACAATGAATATGTATATAATTCTAAGGCCTAAAATACACAACATAATTCAACAATTTCATAGTGCAAGTAAGCCAAAAACATGAACTTTCTTTAGTTGGCAATATCATGCAAGATTATACACAATAATAACCTAAAAAAATAAGGCCTATAAATAGGATAGTAATCATATGCCTCAGACTGTTTTCCTCAGTCTTGTCCTATTGAGCTAGCTCCTATAATATTAAAGAGAAAGGAATGAGTACAACTACTCAACAATCAAGGTTTATCTAATTTATACTAATACATGTCAATCAATTTAAATGTAAGTGACAATTAATGTCATTCACAAGTCAATTTTTCTTGTTCAAACACACATTTGCAGTTTACATCATTAAGAGCATGTAATCACGAAATGACAACACAATGTCTCATTTTTAAATGGTTATTACACTAATCACATGTTCTCATTATAAGGATTACAATACAAACAATCATGTGCCCTTTTTATCATAATATGTATGATCACACCTCCCTTATATTCTTTTTTATGCCTCTGACATGATACTGTGAGTTATAACACACTGGAATTATTTATAAGATAAGACTATCCTAGTCATTCATGTGTGAGGGGCTACTTGGCTAAGGTTGCCTAACTCACTTGTAGATCACAGTTTCTCCACACTGTGGAATGTCATTCTTCCTAAACGAACTTTCTTGTTGAACAAGTGAAAATTAATTAGGTTCAAATCCTTCATTGAATAAGTAAGATAGTCCCAAGTCGAACAAGTTGACAATAAGTATAAACAAATCTAGAAAAACTATCGAGCTCTGATAGAAGCCTCACCATGTGAATTTTAAACTCATTACTTCTCTTTCTAGGTAAACTCCTGCCTCTTATGAATATGCAATGTATAAAGATGCAAATTTCTCATAGTACTCACATATTACATGTTCATCGCATAACACATTATATCATTAAACTCCTCTTTACACACATCCATTCATTCACAAATATTCATGGAACTTCACAAAACAACATCTTATTGAACTCTACAAGTATCATATCATTAAACTCCATGATGTTATTCCATAGAATCTCCTATATACATGTCATTGAATTTCACAAACACAATTTCATCGAACTCCATAAAAATGTAGCACTTGATTTTCAAGTAATCTAGGCCACATTTGCATTTTTAATAATCATACTCACTTCAATTATAACATGTAAATTAATAAATTAATTAACACATAAAAGCACAATAAAGATTTCTCTCGACTATCTCAAATCTTTGAGAGGTCAAAGGTTTGTCTCTCAATTTACCACTTCCAAAGCTTTCATGAAGCTTAAATGGTGTCAAATGTAACCACTCTACATTTAACCACAATATTAATCATCAATATCCCTTTTTGAAAAATTTTCACTATCTAGTTCAACACTTCTACACTTTTAAAATTCAATCTCTTTATATACCAATGTACCCATAGTGTTTATTAGCTTTCTCTAACTCCTATTAACTTTATTAAACTTTGAAACAAGCATTAATGGAGCTACATTACTCCATCAACTTCATTTGTGGAGGATTTTCATGCATTTATAGCTCCCAACTACTAAAAACACCAAAAACAACCCCTATTAACTATATTTAATTCAATAGGTTCGGACTCATAGTTTTTATGGATTGAAAAATCATCTCTCTTAATTGAACCATAACTTCCTTATTCAAGAAAAATGGAAAAAAAAGGAAGATAAACACTTAAAGAACTTACCTTTAGTGTTTAAAAGCTTCAAATACTCGCAATACTTCTAAACCCTAAGCCTTAGTATAGCTCCTTGTGTTTCATTCATTTACTCTTGTTTCTCTTTTGTTATGTATCAATTTCTCATTCTTAATTCTGTAGAATTGCAATCGTGCGCCACTGCACAAATATCATGTGCTGTGGTATGTGGTACAGAGAGTGAACTCTTGCCTTTTGGTGGCTTGTGTACCATGGCATATGGTACAGAGCCCTTTCCCTTTATTTTTCTTATTTTTTGGCATTTGATTGGCCTGACCTCATTCCGAACTCAACCCTACGGTTAAAATCACAATCTGTAACACCCATTAGCTCTCTATAACCACACACCATATTAATTTATTTAATTAACTTCATTTATTCAATGAATTAGGGATTAATTTTTTTAGGATGTTATACAATATTTTTTCAATAGCCAGGATAAAATATTATTGGCTTGTTAATTTTTATAATGCCACGTTATCATGAGCATTATCTATCACAACAGTAGTGAAGCTATGACCTAAAGCCAAGGGGTGTGAGATAATTTAATAAAAAATAATAATTATACTATAGGATTACAATTATAATAACATAAATAGATTGATTATCATTTTTTTCTTAAAAATTGTATTGATCAAGTTGATATGATATTTTATGTAAATATGTCCTTTATCTCGTACGTAAATTATTAAACTATTTTATATCTAATAAGTTTTTGAACTCAAATATTTTTTACTTAGTTTAGAGGGTGTAAAATATTAAGAGTAAGAGTGCATAGTTGCAAAATTTATATACCATACTTATAATATTTTCTATGTGAGGGGATGCATTTGCCCCCCCTCACTATCATGTAGCTTCGCCAATGTCTCACAAAGATATGTCCAAGCCTTCAATAGCACATAAACAATTTCATTGAATATTAGTCTTTGAGACTATAGCAAGAATCTATTAAATTTATACAACTCTTTGATATGTTTTGATATTTGAATAACTAATTATCTTGGCTACAATATTTAATCATACTCAGATAATCAAAATGTCACAAATTTTTCTTATCATGCCATTTATTGAAACCATAAATTAGTCTTTTACAAGAATGTCACTACCAAAATTGACATGGATGTGGCTTTTGGTCATCTATGACCAAGAGTATCAGCAATAATACAATAGTACTTTCTCATACCTTAATATGATGAATATTAAAATTAATTATGAAATAAGAATATTGAAAATAAAATTCTCATACCTTAATATGATAAATATGAATCTCCAACCATCCATGAATCAATAAACATATACCTTCTTTGAAATTGTAAAACCATTGATTCTTCTAGACGAGATGGAAAAGTCCACCACCACACCATTTTTGGAACAAACTATTTCCATATGATAAACAATGATCAACAAATTTTTTTTTAAGATAATAACTTGTAAATTTGTCGATCTTTTATATTCATTAATATCATATCAATTTCACCAAATACTAGTTATTAGGACCATAATAAAAATAATTTTCAAATCCATTAAAACTTTTCATAGTATGAAATATTTAGACATTAGCTTTAGGGCTATATTATTTATAGCCATCAAATAGCTAAATTGTCAATAAACCCCATCATGATCTTCACCAAAATTAAAAGCTATATGACTTTTGGCCATTTAATCATGATATCATAGCTCCATCAGTCATCTATCAACACATACTCAATACTTTTATATTGGAGTCATAAATCATTATCAAATTGATAATCATAGTAATACTATAGATGAATGGATCTTGAATATTTAAATGATAAAACATGAAACATAACAATAATTGAAATTAATAAGAGAATCAAAACATAGAGAGAATCAAAATATCATACTTTTGTATGATAAATAAGAACCTTCAAATAATCATTAAGGAACCTTTCAAGTCTCTGTCTCATGCAAATTCATTAAAGACTTACGCTGATAAAGTATTATGAATAAAATATAGAAAGAATAGGAGTACCACCAAATATAGAAAGAATAGAAATGAGAAGGAAGAAAAGAATAGAGACAATAGAAATGAAAATGACTTCTCTTATTCTCTCTTATCCTTTACAATACAAATAACATGCCCTATTTTTATTTATAGTTATTTATAGGCATAATCTTATATCAATAGTTAAACAAATGATAGTGAAAATAAAGGGTAATCAATACTTGTCAACACTCAAGATAGTGGAAATTTCGTAAAAAAAAAAAAATTAAAGGATGAAGAAGATGGACATCCATAGGACTTGTAATATTTATAATAATATATAATTTTTAAAGATCGATTTTCTTCCTGATGATAGATTAGAAGAACTAAATTAAATGCCATATTTTAAAATTATATAGCGCAAACGAGTCATGAGTAAATTCGGCCAAAAAAGAAAAGAGTCATAATCAATGAAGATTCTTTCTTTCTTTGTTTTTTTTTTTTTGGTCGAACATAATCAATGAAGATTCAACTGATTCAAAACAAAGGCGAAAAAGAAAAAGAAATATTTTCTTCGTTTATGAAGGGAAAAAAGAAATGGATTTCTGTGCCCAACGAAAGTGATCCAAAATGCACTTTTGAATGTCATGAATAAAAATTATTTCCTGTGAGTGAAAAAACTACATTTTGAAGAATCAATTTTATTTAACTCACCCAGTTTATATTAATAAGAATTAATATAATTTTTGAAGAAAAAAGTTAATAAAAAGTTCGATTTAATTTGTTTATTTGACATGGGATTGTTTTTGAAAATTACATTAAGAATTTACATAAAAAAATTTATCATCAAAAAATTCCATAAATAATTATTACTTAATTTTCAATTTTTTAATCAAATTATAAATGCATACAATTTAAAATTTAAAAATATTTTATGAATTTTATCAGATTTTTTAATAATAATTTTTTTTTGTGAGATTTAAAAGTTTTTTTTTTTTTCATCTTCTTGTGCTCCTGGTTGCTCTGCAGAAGTACTATGCATCTATGATTGAGCTTTGTGTTAGTACGCTTCTGGTGTCTTCTTAATTGTCCATCTCTAAACCCAAAAACATTTTCAGGCATTCCTTAACCACACAATCCAACAAGAGGATGCCTCAATCATCAGCTGCATCTCATCCTCAACCTCCACGTGTCAGGCAGACAGTGGTCGAGTTCTTTTATCCCCTACAGCTCAGCACCTCCCTCCACTCAACTGAATTGCACTTTTGCCACCTCCCTCACCTCCTCACAATCATCTTCCACATTGCTCTCCAATCACACCCACAAAGAAACAAAATGTACCTTCGATCCTTTAACACTCATGGTTGTTCAGAGACTTCATCAAGAAGCTTATCCCACTGACTTCCTGAGAGCCTGAAGAGACTGTGTGTGTGATATCGAAGAATTATGCTATGGAGGCCCTCAACGCTGCTACCTTGACCCCTTTATCTGTGCTCTGCGATAGAAGGAAAAAACCCCTAAAATTCTCGCCACCGCCAAGAATTTCCGCTAGCATAGTGTCAGATTCTGCCAGTTTCCCCTCCAAGAAACCATCTCTGAAAGAGTATTTACCTTCGGGTTTGCGTGGGGGCCTTCTTCTTGCAGCTTCAGTCATCAATGGAGGAATTGCTAAAGCTCTAACATATGAGGAGGCATTGCAGCAATCTGCGGGAAGCCCTAGTTCTGGGGACCTTGATGTAAATGGGGTTATAGATAGCGTCATAAGCTTTGGAACAGAGAACGCTGTGATTATAGCTGGAGGGTTAGCTATTTTGGGGGTGCCTCTTGTTTTGTCTCAGGTTCTGAACAAGCCTAAGCCATGGGGTGTTGAGTCAGCTAAAAATGCATACGCCAAGCTTGGTACTGATGGGGATGCTCAGCTGCTTGATATAAGAGCATTAACAGAATTTAGGCAAGTGGGTACCCCTGATGTTAGGGGTTTGAAGAAGAAGTCGGTGTCAATCACTTACAGAGCTGATGATAAACCTGGGTTTTTGAAGAAGCTGGCTTTGAAGTTTAAGGAACCAGAAAATACTACATTGTTCATTCTGGACAAGTAAGAAGAGTCTGCACTTTTACATCATTGTCTTGTTGTAGTTGTTTACCTGCTTTGGTCAACCAAGGCATTGAGCCGACATGGGGATCAATGTCATTTGATTCTTCAAATATTCACTTTTTGGTTCTAACTGGGGGTATTTTTATTATAGTTTTCCCCCTTAAAAAAATGAATCTTTTCTTTGGATGAATTTGTTTTAACTAATCACATGCCAAAATTAACATTTATGGCACCTGTATATTGCAAAAAGAAAAAAGATAAAGCCGCCTTGGAATATTTGATAAATGCCCATTTTTGTTATTGGATTCCCTAGTGAGTATTTCAGTGCATTCAAAAACATAACTCTGTGCTTTCCACTGTGAAAAGGAGTGTAAGGTAGAACACCATTTGCTCGGTTTGATGAAATATGTTAAGTTTAGGTTTAAATGATCACCATGGAATACAAAAAATGTGCGCCTGAAGCTGATAGAATGTACTTGTGATGGAAGCCAGATTTGATGGGAACTCCGAATTGGTTGCAGAGTTGGTCACAGTCAATGGATTCAAAGCTGCTTATGCAATTAAGGATGGTGCAGAAGGACCACGGGGATGGATGGTATCTTGTTCCTTCCCATTTCTATTCGCTTAACGTTTATTGCAATTGTATCTATTTCTCTTTTCGGCTCATTCATTTTCTGACATGTATTGAAATTCTGCAGAAAAGTGGTCTTCCCTGGACACCACCAAGGAAAGCATTGAGTTTGGATCTTAGCAATTTTACAGAGTCTATCACTGGTGCAATAGGAGTATGCATCTTAAAATTTCTTTGGTTTTATAATTGTGAAATTTTTTATGCTGATCTTGGGCCGAAAAAAAAAAAACATTATGCTGATGCACCCACAAAATATTTTTAGCTTTCAAATTAATTACCAGTATACATATTCATAACTTAAGGCAACAATTAAACACATTTTTCTAACAAATCCATTTTTTTCTCTCAAATTTTTCCTGTTATTTGACCATTTTCATGGTCCCTATCTTTAGTATTTCTGTGAGTTTCTGATGAAGATTTATTATTATAGGAGACCTCTGATGGCTTGGCTCTTACTCTTGGGATTGCTGCAGCTACTGGATTGGGGCTGTTAGCTTTTACAGAGGTTAGTATGATTAGTACTTTCTGATTTGGCATGACTCTCTGATGATAAATGAATTGTTGATGGTTCTACTCTGTTTTTGTAGATAGAAACAATTCTCCAACTTGTAGGTTCTGCTGCAATTGTTCAGTTTGCAACCAAGAAGCTTCTATTTGCTGAGGTTAGTATGATTTCTGCTCCTGAATTGGGGCAAAACCTGAAATAGGTATTCCTAAAGCAATGGATGGCTATGAATATGTCTGTATACATGTATAAAGGGGAGAAAAAGAGACAGTAGGAGCGCAAGGGATATTGATATTAAAAACTCCTCCCTCTATTGGTGAAAAGCAAAAAAGAAGAAGAAGAAGAATGTCCAGGATTCGCAGTCCTGCAATTTTAATTGTTGCATAATGATCCGCTCAAGATTGTGGAAGTAAAATTTCTTAGCCGTATGATTTGGAATTTAGATCATGAGAAAGGAAGGAATGTTTGTATGTTCTGATGGTCCAATAGATGTTCAATCTCATGCTATTTTCAATATTGAATGGCATGCATGCCTGGTATTTCCACAGATGATTTTATTTTCTCTGGACTCTCATGGTCAATATTTTTGGGAGAATGAAAGTCAAGTCCCAAAAGGTTGAATCAATGACAGTTAGATTCTGACAAAATTTTTTAAAAAAATGAATTGTAAATATCAATTTAAATAGCTACAAACAAAAATTTTTATTACAATTTAAGAGTTACATTTGATACTTAACTACTTGTTTACAATTGAAACTCCTGAATATATAATTATCTGGATTGGTATTTTCAACTTATTTTTCAAAAAAAAAAAAAAGAATTTGTCAACTTAACTGTCATTAATTTAATGTTCTGGGACTTCGTTCTCCCAATATTTTTCTGTTGCTCAAGATGGAAAACCTTTTCCCTGGTGCATAAGTCTTGGTCCATTTGGGGTTTCTTATGTTCACTAAGCACGTCCTTGGTTCTCATACATGGTGATGAAGCAGGTGGAATTTACCATTTAGTGAAGCTCCACGCCTCATGAATTTGCTTGAGGGCCTTTGTTCCTTGTTTATTATTAATTTCTTATGGCTTACTTCGGGTAAATATTCTTTCCTCTCTTTTTTGTTGCTTCATGGCAGGATCGAAAGAGAACCCTGAAACAAGTTGATGAGTTCTTGAATACAAAGATTGCCCCAAAGGAGCTTGTAGATGAGATAACGGTACTTGATATTTTTCTCAATATGTTGCATTGACATGGGTATGAGAGGGGTGTGTATCCAACATCAATCTTCATCTTTATTCATATCATTAAGGTTTTCAGTAAGTTCTGTTCACGAGCTGTTTTGGAGCATTCTGGATAAAAATGTCAAATATATAGCTATTAAAATATATTTCATGTATTGCAAAATCTAGTATGCCTGTCATAGCTAATACGTGTTCAATGCAAGCACGTCTACTATTTTGAAGTATTAGTGCAACATATTTGTGCCCTGATAATGTGAACTATAACAACAGCGTGGCAGATCTTGGAATGTTTCACTGTATATATCTTTCTAACAGTTGCCTGAAGTGGAACTTGTGTTTTTCCTTTTTCATGTCCCTTCATTCTTCTTGACTGGGTGGTAACATTAGCAAATTGGAAAGGCTCTTCTCCCAACCTCCACAGATAGTAAGGCTCTTCCTGCACCAACAGAGGCAACGCCGGAACCAGCACCTGCTTCTAGCACTGTGCAGAAAGCAGAAGCCTCTCCTGATACAGTCTCTGAGTCCAAAGTAGATGCAGCAGCAGAGCCTGTTCCTGAAGTAAATTCAGTACCCAAACCTGAAGTTAAGGCAGAATCAGTTCCTGGGATCCAAAGACCACTTTCACCATACCCATATGTAATGTCTCCACTTCCTTCTTCCATTTTTCATTTATACTTAGGGTGGCAAATGGCTAATTTTCTTGGCTCATATCTTTTCATAATAGAATTTGTTCCAAGTCTGATTATGAGTGCTGAAACTTGAATTTTGTTGTTGGACTGTATAACAAATAATAAGCTGAGGATGTGGAGTTCAATGTTTAAGGAGACATAAATCAGCTGAAGTTTGACAGCCATACCATCAAAGTATTTTGAGTAAATTATTCATCCCTCTCGAGTTTTGTTAAAATTACAGACTTTTTTCAAAACTAATACAAACCTTCTTGAGTGTTACTAAAATTACGCAAAAATCTGTTCTTTTTAAAAATATATAATGACCTCCCCTCAGAAAAGAATAAATTACACAGACTGCCCATCAATGTTGTTGGAATTTGATAGATATCTTCAGTGTGTTCAAAATATAGCTATTTTTTCCACTGAAAATAGAAAGGAAGTTTGTGAAATTTTTGAAAAATAGGGGACGATTGTTTAATTTGATCTTTTATTAAGGGAAATTCTTATAGGCTTTAAAATAGACAAAGTTTATGTAATTATAACAAAGCTCCAGGGAGGTTTGTGTAATTTTAGAAAAATATTAGAGTTCAGTGTAGGTTCTGAAAATTTTTTAAGCAAAAGATCTATAAAGTTAAAAACAAAATTCAGGGGACGTTTGTGTAATTTAATCAATATATATTTAATCGAATTACCTATAAAACAGAGCTGTCATAGAATTAGAATACCTACTTACTGATTTACTGATATAGGAATATTTGATTAATCATGTGACATTTTTGTTACTTCCTGTCCTATATCATATACTGCAAGGAATTTTCAAAATTTGTTATTTATTCTAGTTTCTACTGTACGTACGTCCAAGTATCTGCATATGCTTTTATCATATTTCATATACATCTTTGTTGCCTTTTGGATTGCAGTATCCGGATTTCAAGCCTCCAACATCTCCCACTCCTTCTCAGCCCTAGAGTTTCACTTGTTTTTATCTTCAACAGAATGTTCCAAACAAAACTACTCTTTTCCCAGACATTTCAAGCCCAAGGGATGATGAGCCTTCGCACGAAGAAGTCTTAGGCATGCTGCAAAACATCATAGGTTGAGGAATTAAATCTGTCACAGTTTGTATAATTCACAATCTCTTTGTGCTTCTCTATCCACATTTTGTAATTGACAGATGTCTTGTAGAGGTGAATGTTGTATTAGTCATGTTGGGATTTAGCATGACACCGCATCTTCCAGTTTTGAGTAATTTATACATGCAGGCATGCGTGTGTTCTGGTTTAGAGTTTGTGACAGAATTATGCCAGACATTCTCGAGATTTCAAAATATCTATTTGGTTGGCATGTTAGTTTCTTGTGGGCTTTTAGTTCGAGACTGAAGAAAATTTTCGGCTGTGACCTTTAAAAGATAGGTAGGTTGACGTCAAAGAATTAATTCTGATAAAATATGTAAACATAGCCTCAACTAGATGAGGTGGAGAAATATGTGGTCCAAGATATTCTAAGAAATGTTTGTGGCTGCTGCTGATATTATTTCACACACTCCTAAGTTTGTGCATGCATGTTAAATAATTACACAGTTTTAAATCTAGTTTGACAAACCAAACTAGAATTACAGGTATAAAAGAAAAAAGGGAGAATGACGGTTGAGACTGAAGGGATAATTAATAATAGTTAAGCTCATAATAAGGTAATTTTGAGAAGTGTCTTGTAAACATTGATTTATGTCTTGTAAACATTGATTTAAACAATTGCAAGTTCAAGAATTTCAAATGACGATAAGACATTTAAATTTGAAAAAATATCAATTAAAGACTATTGGTAAGAATTTATATTAATTAAAGATTATTTATTTTTAAAATTTGAATGAATACTTATTAATTTAAGTTAATTTTTTATCAATAAATATTCATTTAAATTTTAATAACTTATTTTAAATTAACAAATCCTTTCGAGCACTTTTTTATTTAAATTTTAACAATAATTAATTCTTAATTAATATAAATTTTCTCCAACAATCTTTCATCGTTATTTTTTCTTTAAATTTTAAATATAACTCTCAATTTATAATTGTTTAAATTAATATTTACAATGTAATTTTTTAAAAAAAATTTCAATACCTAATCATGATAAATTCTCTTCTTTGAAACTCTATTATCATTCTCCCTAGGGGGGAAAAAACTCAAGCGAACAGCAATTTTATAGTGATTAAACAGTGGAAAAGAATTTTTATCCTATTTTATTATACTATGTTCATGATTATTCAATTCATTTAATAAATTAAAATTGAGTCTTTCAACACCATCCAAATTTCCATTTTATCCTTTTGAAGGAGTTAATAATGTCAACGTGTCATGGCAAAATAAAAATAATAAAATGGTAATGTAGAATCCGCCTAATATAAAATGTAAACATTTTTATTAAAATTTTGAAGATAAATTTCTACTAACAGTATTAAATTTTGTTCAAATGTAATTGAAATGAGCCCATGACAATACTGATCTGATGGGTCTGATGTTACAAACTGAAAGGTGTGTTCGCAGATAGAGGCAGAGTGGGCGGAAAGGAGCAAGAAAGAAGAGACGAAAAGAATAAAAAAGGAGAAGGAGCAGGAGAGCCCTAAGAAGGACTGGAACAAAACACAGACAACACTGCTTAACTTTATCCACTCATTTTCAATCCTTTTTTCCCTAATTTCTGTACAAAAGCTTCTCTTCTTTTTCTCTTGCATGTGCAACTTGTGGGTGTAGTTTTCACAAGTCATGATGGAGAACAACTTTGTTTAGCTTCCCCTGTCATTAGAATCCATGCAAATACTTCTTATTGTATCATTTAACTTCAAATTAGATAGATGACCTCTCACACAGAAGAAGTTTCAATCTTTACATGAACAAAAAGAGTTCATTGTATAAATTTTCTATTCATCAGACCACGCAAAAACCCATACACAAGTGTATAAAAGCTTGATACGATCAAGTTAAATGGGATAAAAATCATACCAGACAGGGGCAAAATGTCAAGACAAGACTACAGCGAGCAACAAGCAGCTAACTAGTCCATGTCAAAGGGAAACACATCCTTTGAAAACATTAGATAACCATTAACAAATTAATCCAAACTTTTTGAGAAATACGTCAATTTGTATATTATCATGAGTTTAGTTTACAGAGATGACTTTATTTATTTATTTATTATTATTTGAATTACAAGAGGTATGTCATGAGGCCATCCACGGTGAGCGGTCTGTCTAAGCGGATGACTATTAATATCAGATTAAAAAACCCCAGAAGAAGACCACATGAATGTACTTTTCAAACAAGCTTGTACATATTTGATAAAATATTGTAACTAACTAATAAAAATTAGATAGATGAAACACGCATCTCTCAAACGACCAAGTTAGACAGACATGGCTTCTTTTTATAGTTCCCTTTGCCAAATTCAATCTAAAGATCAAGTGAGAAACCTAAACAGATAAATACAAATTTTACATTTATATTCATCCGACCATGAAAAAAAATGCTTACACAAGTGTAGATAGGAGTAAACGAGCTTGAAAAGATCAAGTTCAAATGTTATAAAAATCACACTACACAACAGCAAATCAAGCTAGACTTCAGCAAGCAACAAGAAGCTAATTAATCCATGCCAAAGGGAAACACAAACTTAGAACTTAGAAATATCAGAAAATTATTAACAAATTAATCTAAACTTACTGAGAAACACGTTGAGAGGGATGGTTTTATTATCAGGTTAAAAAAACCCAGAAGAAGACCAAATTAGAAAACTTTTCCAACAATTTCAGACTAATATGATAAATATAGTAATTATCTGATAAAAGATAGACAGATGAAACAAGTATCTCTCAAACGACCAAAATAGCAGTCAACCCACAGAGATCGTCCCCACATGTGTTATAGTTCTATTTGCCAACTCAAATCTAAAAATCAAGTGACAAGTCCAAACATCTACCTCTCAGGCACCAGCTTCTCGGGACCTAGATTGTCTTTGCAACTCTTCATCTGCATTCCTCAGAAATTGATCCCAACCACTTCCAGGGCTGGTATCCAAGTAATCATATGGAACTGCTGTCTTGAGCCCTGGCCTAACAGCACAACGATCTTCAATAATCCTGAACTCCACACTATCTCCGTCATTAAGAATCTGCTCAAGTTCCTCCCATGTAAACAACAATGGCAATGTAAAAGCACCCCATGGGTTGAAATCCACTACCTTAACCCTCTCATCCTTTGTAATGTAAACATCAAATGTGTAGTGTTCTAATTCAAATACAGCTCTCACATTATTGTTAAAGAAAACCTGCATGACTAAGAGGAGATCATTCCTCTTTTCAACCAAAGCAGGATAAAAAGTAGTCACCTCACGCTGCGAAATGCCAATTAGTTTCTTCCCTCGAACAAAACACCGAAACTCCATCTCTGGCCGAAGGGATGGGTACCACTTGCGAAGGGCAAGGAAGAAGTTTTGGGGCCTAGATGAAGATTTATCATCACTGGAATCATAAGCATGACACAAGTCATGGACCAATGAGTCAGATGATCGGAGCAAGAGTGCAATTTCACCGAAAGTGGTGCACCGGAGGGTACCAGTGGTACTTATCCAAGCAGAATCTTTTGGTGCACTCCAATTCAGCTTGGGGAAGACTGCACCTCCAAGGGATTCAATGGATTCCTTAACTTTCAATTCAAGTTCTGGAAAAGAAGGAGGTGGTGAAGGTTCTTCTGCTTCGTCACCAGATCCTTCTGAAACTTGATAATCATCTTCCTCATCAGGATTATGAATTCGATTGGGAAAGGGATCTTCATTTGAGACAGAAACTGGCAACAAGAAGAGCCCAGAGTCATTGAGAAGGTAGTCAACGAAAGATTCTGGAAGTTGATGGATTATGGTCTTGATGGATACTGATTTAAATTTTGGATACCATTCCTGAATCTGGCACCGATTAACCTCTTCCACTTTCATGTTCTCTAGATAATAGTGATTCTTTCAAATAAAAGCAGCTATACTTCTGTTTCTTCAAGTATATGACACAGCTGTTGGAACCTAAGCAGTCATTGCAAAGAATAGTACGTTACATCCAGCAGACCTTCAAGCTCAAGAATGATTGAAGGTGCCATGACTTTCCAAAGAGTTTCATCTCTTTAAAAAAAAAAAATTTGATAAAATATATATATTTTTATCAAGGAAGATGAGATCCATAGAAAAGGAGAATAAGACCCTCCGATAAGAATCTAGGGAAAACATATACATAGAAAAATAGGTAACAAAAATAATCAAAAGTGCAATAATACAGCCCAATCTCTTGGCAAATCTAAGTAAGCAAAACTTCTAAATGAAACCATGACCAACACACCACATTGAGCAAGTGAATACTATCTTTTGGACAATAGCTCCAAAGACAATGGAAATGCATTAAAATGCAAACATCCCACGAAAATTGATTTCAAAAATCAGAATTGAAAATCAATTGAATTGGAGTCAGTCACCAACAAAATTTCGTTTTTACTAAAATAATTAAAGATTTTGGAACAAAGAACTTCTAGGAAAGGAAAATACAGGATAGTCTACAAAGATGAGTTGGGGAGTTGATTGACCATGTGGAAAGTCTTAACAGAAATACTGTCATGCAAAATGCTGCAATTACATTAATTAGTAAAATAACACATGTATTAGAACTATCAAATGATAAGCAAACAGTTGCTTAAAAATTAACATAAATAAGGATAGCGTTCAGCGCTTCTTTTCACCACTAAGCCGATTCAATTTTGTTTCCTGTAAGTACAGCCAATGGCTAATGAACTTTGTATATAGATATATATTAGAGCAAGTCATTATCATCTCTTTCAATTGCCAAATCAAAAGGGCCACATGTTGATAGTGTGAACTGCTAAAACTACGACTTTCAAAGAAATAAAACCTAAGAAACAATTTTCATAAGATATAGAGCTACAATTTTAAACCCAGTTAAGACGGTAACAATATAAGATAAATCATTTCATGGAACATCTGCCCATCAAGCCCAATCCACTGCTTTTCACGCACATTCTCCATGACAAAATATGGTCTGTTAATATGCATAAATAAAGTTACCAAAAGGGAAATTAATCGTAAGCGTAACCAGAAAACATGGTTCTAATCCGTCATATGCCGATAAAATTTCACTTTAAAAGTGAATAAAATTTAAAACTCACCACAGTGATAACGAAGGCTGTAGTTGATAGATAACAGAGTCAATTAGGTTTTCAATTTGATGAACAAGAAGCACAACTGAGAGCTTGGTTGAGGGAGAGAAGACCTAGAGAGAGAATGTGTTGGAAAAGGCATTATACGTGTGGATGCCATAAGGGAATTGATTATTATTAATTATACCTGGATGGAGAGGACGAGAGGTCAAGTCCGATAGCGGAGGCCGGAGGTGCTGCGACCGTGAGCGAGAGCTGCTGCCGCGCTGCAACCTGGGAACCAGGGGAGCACAGGCAATAAAGAGACAGGGAAGCCGAAGTGCGAAGCTGCTGTGATGCGAGATCGCAAGTGTGAAGACGAAGATTGAGTTGCTGCGAAGTTTGAGTGCAAAGTCGAAGTGCGAAGGTGCAGCGGCTGCGATTTGGTATGGAGGTGGAGGGAGGGATTTGCCAATTTGGAAATTTGGAGCATGTATGGTAGCATTGAATTAATAAAAATAAAATTAAAAATAAAATTTTAATTTAAGCATGTAAGAGTTGCAATTTTTAAAAATTCTAATTTCATCAAAAATGTTAGAATTCAATTTCATCATATTGATTATGAAATTGCTTCAATTTCTTTGAATTCAATTTGTGGATCTCACTATCATCATATTTTTTGTTCATTTATAACAAGATAGGTCTTTTTAATTTAAAAAAAAGGTAATTTAGTCTTTTTTTATTTTAAGTACATATATAAATTAATATTATATTAGAATTCCATCTTTATACCAAACACACTTTTAAAACTCAATTCTATTCTGATTCTGATTCCGATTTCGATTTTGATTCCATTAAAAACTCTTCCATCATGCCAAACGAGACCTTAGAATACACTTGGGAGTAGTTTATGATTGAACAGAATACAAGGGAATGGAGTGAGAAAGAATAAAACTTTTTATTGGTTGAGAGTTTTATGATGAAAAAAATAATTTTATATTATTATTATTTGAGAATTATTATAAAATAAATGAAATAAGATAATTTAAATTTTTTTAATATTACATATATGACTAAATTTAAAAAAATAATAATGTTCATTAAATAATTATAATATTTATGTAATAAATAATAATAGTTAAAATTAAAATTAATGGTTAAACAAGATATTTAAGAATTAAGAATAAAAAAAGAAAATAACTAATAGAGCTATTTAAACAAACATTCTTGTTGCAAGAGAGGAAAATACAATAGAGTTATAGTGTTGAAAAGCACTATGAAGAGAGATGGGAAGAGCAAGAGAGATATGGAGGAAGATAGAGCTATGCATTATACTTGGATATCCAATTAGCCCCACCTTGCTTGAACATATGCAAGTTTTTTTTATTTTTTGTAAATAATATTTATCTCATGGCATTATTTTTTATTGAAAGTTGTAATAAATTATATTATTTTTATAATTTTTTAGACATTTTTTATCATTATGATTTTCTAAATCTCTTTCAAAATTTAAAATTTATTTTTAACTTATTGTTATGTAAAAATAATTGATAATTGTTGTTCATTTGAACTTTTAAAAAATTACTTTTGATTCTAATATTACTTTTATAAAAAAATATATTTTAAATAATAATAATTTTTCAAGAAATTTTTTTTATATTTTTTAAAAAAATACTTGTAAAAATATTTTTAAGTTAATCGGGCTAGCCTGATGCCTGAGTGCACATTGGTCTGGGCATCAAGTTCGAGTGATGCCTAGCCCGACCTTACTTATATACAATCCTAGTAAGAGGTGAGAGAAATGGTTGGAGAGTGAAAATAACATATGAGATTTTTTTTTTTATTAGGATATGAGGTTGGGGGTAATTTTGTGAATAAAATAATTATACTATGTTACTCTATCTTTGATCACCTAATTTGGGGGGACCAAAAATATTGAGCTGTGGATGACAAAGGAGGGCTTTAAAGGCCCTTTCGTGCCATTCCATCCTTCTTAAAAAAAAAACTCACAAATAGTAGTTTACATCATTTAGCCATCTCACTCCATTCCATTTCCTTTAAAAAAAAAAAAATCTCCCAAACATAATGTTAGGCAACATTTGGGAGCTTTGTTTTTAAATGGAATGGAATGGCTTGGGTGGATTTTCTAGGTAAACTAAGAAATTTGCTTTTAACAAAAAATTACTTTTTCTTTTTTTGAGAAATCAAGTTTTGAAGTTCTTTTTTTCTTTTTAAATTTGGAAAGGGAAGCTAAGCTTGAGGTAGTCTAGTATAAATTAATGGGTAGAACCCATTGCTTGAGCATATTGCTGATGACATGCAGAAGTATGATGATTAAAATTAGATAAATTGAAAGAAAAACTAAGCGCATTTTTGGCTAGTAAATCAACATATTTTAATGCTTCTCAATGAGAACAATGAAGTTTGAAGTCTCAGATGGTGTAGATGATCTCATGAATTTTTGAATCATATCATAAAGCAGATGATCACAATGACCTTCACAGTGAATGAGGTTCAATGAATGCAAGGAAATCATAATGCATCACAATCTTGTTGAGGTGTCTCTATAGACAAATCTTGAGACCATGGTGGACAACGAGAAGCAACCATTTTTTATTGTACCTTTAAAAAGATGAAATATTTTTAATTTTTAAATTAAATTTAAACTTTAAAATATATATTTATATTTTAAAATTAGAATTTTTATTATTTATTTTAAATTTTTTAACATTATAATTTGTATTTTAAAAAATCAAAAAATAAAAAAATAATAATGAATTAATGGACCCAACCCTAAGCCCTTTGAATAAAAATTAAACTTAAAAAATAAGTTATTTTTAAAAAAAAATAGGACTTGAAGACTAGAGGCTATAAGGACTAAGCTCATATGAGCTAGGCTCGCTCGTCTTTTAGCTCTATTTTTAAGTCATCTTTTACCATTATAAACTTATTATTTTATTACCTTGATTTGGGAGTTGAGAAAGGAATGACATGATATAAATAGTATTAGTATATTGTCCTTTTCACCCCCTCTCACCCTTTCAACCCTTATCACCTTAATATCTAATTCAAATCTATTAATTTTATAATTATTCTTAAATAATAACTAAATAAAATTATTTATTATTCTAATAAGACTCTGAAACAATGGAATATTTCTTCTGTTCCAATCCATCCACTCCATTCTATCAATAATCATTACATTAATGACCATTCCATTAAAATATTATACGTGAAAAAAGATATGGCTGCAAATCTAAGGTCCCTCTATTATCAAGATTAAGAATGGGGTCTAGGTCTCTAATTTTTTTATCCTAAAAGACTTGGAGAGTGCTTCTTTTAGAGACCTCTGTATTAAAGATCCCTCCATTAACAGGAATGTAGTTTGGTTTTTGAACTTCCCTTTGATTGAGCAATCTAATTTCTCTTGGATCCAAAGGATGGCGAACCTTACTAAAGTCAAGAATGTAGATTTCTCTATAGGGGTCTTTAAAGTGCCAAGCTGAATGGCCTTTAAGCTTATTTCTTTCAAACCTAGTGGGACTTGATGGATACTGAAGTTTGGGATTTTTTAATGCTTTCTTTGTTGAACCTTGTGCAATCAAAGACATCAATCAAATCAATATTGTCCTAAGTCCTAAAATTGTTAGCCTTACTTCTTTTAAAGAGTTTAGACCAATTTCTCTATGTAATGTGTGCTTTAAAATTACTAAATTATTAGTTGACCAATTGAAGAAGGTGATGAACCAATGAGTAGGGCAAGAATGATGTAGTTTCATTGCTAGTCGATCAAGTTATGACAACATTATTATCTCACAAAAAGCAATTCACACAATGAAAATGAGTAAAAGAGAAAGGTTTTGAGGCATTTAAGGTTGATATAGAGAAAGCTTATGATAGATTAGATTGGAGCTTTATTCAAACCACTTTGGAACTAATTGGTCTTGATGCACATTTTATCAATCTCATTATAAAGTGTATTACCATGGCATCCATGAGAGTCTTGTGAAACTCAAATAGTAGTCCGGAGCTTTTACCTTCTAAGGGAATTAGGCAAGGTAATTCCTTGAGACCCTATATCTTTATCCTTTATATGGAAAGGTTAGGTTACCTTATTAAAGTTGAGTGTATAGAAAATTATTGAAAAACTGTTAGCTTCCATTTAAGGGGACCTAGTAGTACTCATATGTTTTTCTGCTGATATTCTTATTCTCTTTACGAAGGCTTTTGTAGATTGAATGGAAGAGATGAAGAGGATCATGCAAAGCTTTTGTGCTGTGTCGAGCCATTGCATTAATCTTGACAAATCTAAAATGTTATGCTCGAAGAATGTGCATTTCAACAAAAAGTTAGAATTAAGTCAAGTATTTGAGATTGGTGTTATGGGGGGATTGGGCAAGTAATTAGGGGTTCTTGTGATTCACTTGAGAGTTTCTAAATCAACATTTGATCTTATTGTGCTAAAAGTTAGTAAACGTCTATCTTTGTGGAAAAGAAAATTTCTAAGCATTGTAGGTAGAATTATTCTCATCAAGTTTGTCCTCTCTACACTCCCTAGTTATCAAATGTAATTTGCACTTTTATTGAAAGGGGTTCTGTAGGATATTGAGAAGCTTAGTCAAAGTTTTTGACATATTGCATTATTTTTATATATTTTATGATGATTTTCTTACATTATTGCATCTTTGGGAACTCAATTCTTGCATATTTAAGCATTTCTAGGTCTTTAGAATCAATTAGGGTTCATTCATAGCCTAAAGATATTTTGGTCACTTTAATAATTTAAGGACATTAACTTAGTTTGTTTCTTTTATCTTCTTAAGATCAATGAAACAAGTTTGACAGTTTGAAATTCAAACTCATTTTAGATTGCAAAGAGACATCAAAAGAGATAAGTTATAAGATATTCCAAAACAAAGACATTAATACTATGTTGTCATGTTTTATAACCTAAGAGTTTGGAAATGGCATTGCATCTTACAATTGGCTTTGAGTTTGATTTAAAATTTTTCACACATGCTTTGATCACTCTTATGTATATAATTACAGGTGCAAACAAGGATTTGGATAAAAATTAAATGGCCAAGAGATGGGAGTATAAGACAAACTATAAAACAAGAAGACTCTAGAGTGATATATGTGCAAAAGTTAATTCAAAGAGCTTCTAATGACACTAAGCATGGATGATTTAAACCAAACAGCCTTAGTCACCCTTTGGTTATCTTTTTAGAAATTTTTAGTGAGTTCTAATCAAGTATGGAGTATCCTACAAGAGCTACATGTGCATTCAAGTTAACCTAGCCTAACTTGAATGGTGGCCACATTCATTTTTGAACCTCCTAATCAAATTTGTTAAGTAATTTCAAATATTTTATGGCTTTGATCACCTAAAACCCATCATATTCTACTAATTTTACACCATCACAAGCTAAATAGAGGGGTTTGGGTCCTGCATACACTCATTCACTCATTTTTCACATTACAATTCATACCTATTTTCTCTCACTTTTTCTAAAATTTTCAGCACCACTTCATTCAAATTTTCTCTCATTTTTCTCTACTTTCCTAGCCATATTCCTTCATCTCAAGTAAACATTGAAGCTATGGAAATCATCTCAATGAGGATTCAAGCTTGAATTCAAGGACAATTCACCATGAGAGGCTAGATTCTTAAAGCTTTTCAAGGAAGATGATGCCACGTCTTGATTTCTCCCAAACCTTTTCTCTTGCTTTCAATTGCTTTGAATTCCTCTCTTCTCCTTCTTTAATTATGTAATTAATTCTCTTATTGATTGATTCTAGGTATTAGATTAATCATTATAGCTAAAATTCATGTTCTAAAGAGGAGAGGATGTGCATTTGATTCTTGAATTAGTTGTACACTCTAAGTGTTTGTGTTTATGTCTCAAGATTGTGATGAATGAATACATATTTTCATTTTAATTTCTTGCTGTTTGGACTTGTACTAGCTATTGTTTAAGTCTTAAACTCTAGTTAATATCATAATCTTGATTGGTTTAAAGTATTAATATAATCAAGGTAAAAGTTAGGACTAGTTTCAAGGATTGAATCACATATTGGTGTATCTAACATGGGTAGTTTGTGCATTTAATTCTAAGTGATTAATAGGTTCTAATCACTATCACCTAGTCTTGATGGTCACTAAGATAGCTTCACACACCAATTGAAGAAGACAATTGAATTTAAAACTAGGTAAGGAAGAACAAGGATGGAAGTGGTGGAATCTAACTTTAAGAAGCTACTTTAATACTTGGTTGATTTCTACATGTTTTCTCTTCATTTGTTTCATATTAAAATCAAATATAAACATGTAAATTCTCTTTTAAACTCTTCAGTTCAATTTTGGAATTTTAATTTGTCATAATTATTCGATTGATTTGGTTACAAAATGCTTGCTCCTTGAGAATAAAATGACCTAGGGCGCTCACACTACTACACCTTAGCTTCTTTTAAAAGCTTGACATGACTTAAGACTTTTCAGTTTTCTATAGAGCCAAGATATAAAAGTCAAGAAGATGCATCTTAATGCTTGGAACCAAATCAACAAGCCCAAACAAGACGGAGGTTTGGGTATTAATGTTTTGAGAAGATAAAATGAGGCTTTCATTTTGAAATTGTGTTGGGGTTTGGTAACTCAATTGAAAAAGATATGGGCCCTTTGCTTGAGAGCTACATATCGGTGTAATTATAGCCCTATTCCTATTCTTTGTAGGCTTCAAGGTTCCTCTTCAACATAGTGATCCATTGCAGAGGTATGGGATTCTTTTATAAGGGGTTGGGGAAGAAACGAAAGATCCATTGGTTTTTTGTGGGATAAGTGGTCACCACTAGATAGACCAATTATTAAGTTTGCTCTTGATCCAAATAGTGCCAACTCATTTGGTCAAGTTATGGATCATGTACTTTCAAGTAGTCGTTGGAATATGAAGTATTGGTAGGCCTTAATACCTCCTTAGGTAATACCATGCCTT
Source organism: Prosopis cineraria (assembly GCF_029017545.1). Lineage (NCBI taxonomy): Eukaryota > Viridiplantae > Streptophyta > Magnoliopsida > Fabales > Fabaceae > Prosopis > Prosopis cineraria. Next base: position 12,096 of record NW_026555828.1, on the reverse strand, counting down.
TGCATACCCAAATTGCCTGTCACTAATGCTGAGAGCTATTTGAGCTGGAGACCTACTTTCGATGGGAATTTCCTAGTTAAAAGTGCCTATGCATTTATTTCTAATATAATGGTGACAAATAGTTCCTCTCTTTGAAGGAAAGTTTGGAAGTAGCAAATCCTAAAGAAAATTAAGTTCTTCACATGACAAGTTTTTCATGAAAGATTTGTCATTAACTCACTCAGAGTCGAAAAAGGATTGTCAAGGATATCCCTGTACCCTTTTGAGTGCGATTATGAAAAACATGTCATGCATATTTTGAGAGATTGTGAGAAAGTTAGAGAAGTGTGGTAAAGTTATTTTGAATGCTAACTCTTTTTCTAGTTTTTTTCATGGTAATTTACAGGATCGGCTTAATTGAAACTTGAAGCACAACCGGGCAAAATGGAGTTTGGCTCGTGGCCTTAGGCAAAAGTTTATGCTTTGTCTTGCTGGTTTTTTTGGACCTCTCGGTGTAAATTTGTCTTCGAGAGGGAACACACTATCTGCTACCGAGGTTATTCACAAAGGCAATTATCTGCTGCTGGAAAGTGTTGTTAACAATGAGCTGTGGCGCAAAGTCTTCCAGGAGCTTGCGCCACAGGAAAGCGTTTGGACTTCTCCACCCAGTATTGTGATTCGTGTAGATGTGTTCAGCCACAAAAGCGTGCAGCTTGCGGCGGGGTCCTTCGTAATGGCCATGGCGATTGGATTATGGATTTTAAACAAGATTTGGGCTATTGCTCTGTTACTGAAGCTGAGTTGTGTGCCATAAAATCAAGTCTAATGGTGTCCAAGCAACTTGGATTTAGAAAAAAATCCGACTTTTTTGAATGATAACCCTAAGATTAGTTTGGTTCCACAGGTTCCTCCCATCTGCTTGGGAAGATTTTTGAAGGATCAGCATTTAGCTCATCCTCGCCTGACCGGTTCTGGTTATGCTGCTTAGATGTTTGCAACCCTTTAGTCTTTTTTTTTTTTTTGATACATATAAAAAAAGAAAAAATAACAGTCCTCTGAAATTGAAAGGAACTGCCGATCAACTTCGGATCATTAACCAACGTCGGTTTGAACAATCTAACAAAAGCTCGACCGAATGATGATGATAAAAGATAGATATTTTAAGTTTTCCTTTCACCCATCATCTCTTACTCTAACCTACCAGCTACAAAAAAGAAATATATGATGATAACATTTACGAGAGGTGACTTTAACGTGATGGACCATAAGTAAAATAAAAGCGTGAATTTTTTGCGCAGATCGAGTTTATAAAAACATCAATAAAACCAAAACTATTGAAGCAAAAACGAAGAACAAGAATCAGTTCGATTCCGAGTTCAGAACTCACCGTGCTGAAATTTTTTTTTACTGATTTAATATTAATCAGTTCATCTGATTGTGAGTGCCGAAATTTTTTAAGGAAAAAGATCTATGAAGTTAAAAACAAAATTCAGGGGACGTTTGTGTAATTTACTCCATATATATTTACTCGAGCTTGAATTACCTATAAAACAGAGCTGTGGTAGAATTAGAATAGCTGCATACTGATTTATTGATGTAGGAATATTTGATTAATCATGTGACATTTTTGTTACTTCCTGGCCTATATCATATACTGCAAGGAATTTTCCAAAAGTGTTACTTATTCTAGTTTCTACTGTACGCACAATAATCCGCATATGGAACAATTGTACATATTAAGTTAATCAAATTCACAGTTAAGATATTTCATACACTCCTAACCAAAGCTTGAAATCAAGTTTCAGGATCCAAAGGCTAAGACTAATAATTCTGTGAAAAAGGTAGAGGAAGAGAATGAACATCGTGATTTGGCACAAATATAGAGTTTCGAAAGGAGAGCAAGTCAGATTTTCAGATGCCACAGGTTTCTGTCAAGTAATCATAATGTTCCAAAGGGCAAAGGAATGAAGGCGGAGAAGCCAAAAAGGAATAATAGTTTATTTAATGAGTTTCATTTCAGCTTTTGACTTTCAGTACTGTGCTACCAAACTTTTATCCGAAAGCCTCTTGTTTGCTGTCTTTCATGTTTCAACTTCAAACACCGGCCCTTGCCTTTCCATTATCCTCCCTTTTTGACTTATTTATAAATTATTTTTATTAATTTTATTAATATCAATATAATAAAAGTGTAAAAAATAAAAATAAGTGAAATTTTAAACATAACTCTTAAATAAAAAATAAAAAATAAATCAATCATATAATATTATTTTTTATCTTTCTCTCTCTTACTTTTTAAAAGTAATCTGAGAATTTTAATTTGAAACAAAACAATTCCATCAACAAATGACTTATAAAATAGATTAGATTATGTTTTTAGAGAGTGACTTATATACTGAATCGGAAGAGTATTATTATTATAATACAGACCTCATTCTTGTGCTCTTCATTAATCTTTCTTGTTTTAATCTTCCCAACATTCCATCTATATTATATATTCAAATACTTGTTCACTGTTAGAGACAACAATGCATGCTGTGTATATCTTTTTCTTTGCCAAATGAATCTGTTGGTTATTTAAGTTTATTTTAATTATTAATTTGGTCTCTCTAATTTAATATTTTTTAATTTTATCTTTTAAATTTATTTTAATTATCAATTTACTCCTTATTATTTGAAAGAAGAGGGTAGCACTATTTAAATTTGTTGACTTTGGTAGCAGAATATTGAATTAGTAACCATGCAAATTAACAAAAAGAAGTGTAATTATTTATGGTAGAAAAAAATACAAATTCAGAAACTTAAAAAAAAATCAAAATCCAACATAAAGGAGTATGTAAATAAAAAAATAAATTAATTTGAGGGTCAATTTATTCTTATTTAGCTATATATATATATATATCAAATTATTATTATACTTTGCATATCATATTAAGAGTTAATTTATGTTTTAAAAACTAAAATAGTAGCGTGGTGATTTTAAAAGACGTAGCTCAACTGATGAAACTAATTAAATTTTAGGAATTAAACTGACAGGAAACAAATTATACTAAAAATTTGACCAGTAGCACCTAATGTGAATATCGGTTTGATCTGATATTGTATTTTTTTTATTATTAATTGACAATTGATGCGATGGGCCAGTACTTGAACTTTCTTATATATATATATATATATATATTTATATCTGTTAACTGCCTCAGCTTACTCTCTCTGATGCATGAGCCAGGTTGACTGAAAAGGTGAAAATCCATGTTTCTGAACTTTAAAAATATTAAAATAATAGATAATTTCACCATCAAAATATCCACGTATACTTAAAAGTTTCTGCCAGCTGTGCTAAGAAGAAATTTAGAGATTGAAACATGAATTAAATGAGAGCAAGAGCTTAAAAAGGAATTGTGAAATACGTGAGGCTGTGGCGAAGCGGAAGGAGGACAACTAGAAGTCAAAGGAAATGAGGCTTATTTTGTATGTTTGGTTGGACCTTCCGTTATCTATCTTGCTCTGTTCCTCACGTCCCTCGAATCTCTCTTCGATGCCATGTCCCAACAAAAGCAAACTTCAACACTAATCTCTCCCCCGTCTCATCAACCTTGCTTTTTCCCTTTTGGTATGTTATGTATTTAATCCTTCTCAGCTCTGTTCTCCCTCATTCTCATCCCTTCTTCTCCCTCTTTCTTCTTCTTCTTCTTCTTCTTCTCTCTCTTGTCTTTGCCACTGCTAGAAACTAGAAAGTTAAAAAAGAAAGAACCATGGCCAAAAGCGGCGGAAAGACGAGTAGCTCTTACTCTGCTGAAGGTGAATCTTCCTCTCTTCTTTCTTATCGCTTCCGTTTTAGTACCGATTCCAATTCTGGGTTCTACCCTTTTTCGGTTTGAGTCTTCTTTTGACCTGTCTTACATCCAATTGGTGAAAAGTCCATGAGACATTTTGCATGCAAACCTTGTCCGATATATCACTATGGTTTTGAGTTTTGTCCTTCTGCTTCTATTTTGATGCTATGTTCGGTTCGGGGTTTTTTTCCCTTCCTCGGTTAAAGTTCTTTGAGTGATTTTGCATGCAGACCTACCTTTCTCTACTCTTCCTCTTGCTTCAATTCTGGATTTTTCCCCTTCTTCGGTTCAGATTTTAATTTGGCTTCGCTTCCGTGACACCTGGTTGATAAAGTTGTATCAGAGATTTGCATGCAAGCCCGCTCTGCTATATATTCCACTGGCTGCAACTTTTCATTCCTTTTTCTGGTTTTTTCTTATTCTTTTTGCAATTTTATACCCGATCCAATCCTGACTTCTTCCTTGTCTCTCACTGGTCTCTCCATCCTTCACTTCGGTGGCTGTTTGATTCAAGTCTTATGAGAGGTTTTGCATGCAAGCTATGGTTCTGATATATACTTTCTTAACTTCTTTTGACAATTTTCTATATTCTTTTGTTTTCTTCCTGTTTGTGTCCTAGTGGGTACCGTTCCTGTTACCTGAATCTCATGATCAAACATAATTTTTTAATTTCTCAAGTTTCTGGAAAGAAAAATAAAACTTTGACATGCCAAAATTTCCATCTTTACTGATTATTATGAGGTCGTTGTTGGCAGAGGTGAGTAGCATTGAATGGGAGTTCATTAACATGTCAGATCAAGAAGAAGATCTAATTCACAGAATGCACCGACTTGTTGGAGACAGGTAGTTAAATCTTGCTTCAAAATCAATCAATATCCTTTTGCTGAAACTTTTGAGCTACAAAGTGTGATGAATGTCAACATGCATTGTGGTCTTGTATAACAATATATCTGCATCTATAAAGCTGTTGAACTTTGAAGCAGCCATTAATGAATCTGAAATATTCGGAAAACATAAAACAACATTAATTGTTGTGAGCATGTGCGTGCATTAATGAATGCCTGTGTTGTGTGAAATGCAGGTGGGGCCTGATAGCTGGGAGGATTCCAGGACGAAAAGCTGAGGAGATTGAAAGGTTTTGGATGATGACATATGGAGAAGTGTTTGCCAGCAAACGAGAACAACTCAACAGACGAAGCTCTTCATGTTAATCATTCTTCATTCCTTCTTTTCTGTTTTTCTATCTTTCTGCTTTTCAAATCAATACCGTCATACTCTGACCCACTTATTATGGCTTGCATGTGCTTTATGGTTACATACATCAATCTACTTCTTATCTATTTATATATGTATATTTTTTTGGTTTTAAGTTCTCATCCATATTTCACTACCCTGTAAAATCCTCTCATTCTTGCGTCTCTCTCTCTCAATCTTTCTTTTTTGATAGAAAAAGCAACAAAACTATAACGAAACGGGGAAAAAAAAACAGAAAAAGTAAACTAACAGTCATCTTCATGGAATGGCCTTGTAATCGCGTGCTCGATCCTGCTGATAAATCCTTCTAATTCAAAAAACAACAATCTTTAGAGGTGCTTAAGACTCGAAAGTAATGAGTAAACACACGATAATGAGGCTAGATTTTTTCTTTTTAATCCTTCGTTCAATAGAGTGAAAAAAATTTTCACTGCTGGTGAAGAACATTTACTCGTACATTAGATTTTATGTTATTTATAGTTCTTCTAAATATTTCATAAAGACTGTATTGCTACTTTTAAGTTTATAGAAATTTTTAGTCCTATGAGTAAATTATGTAAATTTCTTCTTATTTTTGTTAAAATTATATAAATTAATTTTAAATAGAAGTAACGCAAATTTAAGTTCAACAAAATTTAACTTACTTTTTGTTTAATTTCCAAAAAAATTTTTTGCGTTAATTTAAATGATATGATGATAAGCTTTTTTAAAAAATAATTTTTTTAATTTTAATTAAAATAAAAAATTTATGAAATTTCTTATATGAATAAAAAATTTATGGACTTGTATAATTTATTTTATAACTATATTTATTCCTCATGCGATGCATGAAATATTTTAATATTTAAAAGGTAAAAATAAAATTAAAATATAAAAAAAATTATTTCAGTCTACTTAGAAATTAGAATTAGAATTTTTTATTTTTTTAAAATAAATGTAAATGAAAAATTATTTTATTTTTTATATACATATTAAAGATATTAATAATAAATTATTTTATTTTAAATGAATTGTCCCTAGGATAAATATATGCCAATTTTCTATTCTTGTGCTCTTCTTTTAATCAATACGAGAGAAATTTTGAAATTAAATTAAAAATAATTTTACTATTAAGTTCTGCCCCATATAATTTAATTTTTTACTCGTCCTCACATAATTAATTGGAGAATATAATTTATCACTCAATAAATACTATTAGATCTATTATTGTTGCTCTTATAAATTAAAAATCTAAGTAACAACTTCTTATTTATTATGTGTTACTCTCATGCATAATAAAAAATATAAACAATGTTTTAATTCCTCATCTCTTTCAAATTAAAATAAATTATCTTAATTTCTTTTAGAACATGTTGGCCCATTCATCGCTCTAGGAAAAATAAAAATGCACTATAATAAACTATATACTATAATTTATGTCATAACAATATTTATAAATCATAATTATAGCCAAAATTAAAAAATACATAAACTAAATTAGTCATAAACATCAACTTATCTTACCTCAACCCAACTTATTTTATAATGTTACGTTGTACATATATCAAATATAAATAATAATTTCTCATCCTTGACCGTATTATTCTCACATAAATTAAAATTTAAAAAATAAATTTTTTTATTTTATAATTTTTTCCATGTATATGTTGATAGCATAAATAACATATGGAACTGTGTTTATTAAAAATCTATATGTCAAATATTTATTTTCTTGTGCATATTAAAAATATAAAGAATAATTTTTATTATTTCATTAAATTTTAAAAATAAATTGTTTTATTTTATACATTTTCTATGTATATATTAAAACATGAATAACATATATACTCCGTGTATATTAAAATCTATGTATAAAAAATTCTTTACCCGATGTATATTAAAAATATAAAAAAAATTATTTCGTGATGCACCACCTTTGCATAAATTTAAATTTAAACAATAAAGCATTATTTCCTCAATTTAAAAATATAAAATATTTTTGAGGAGTTAAATGTTAAAAAATATAAAAATATTTTTAGCCTTTCAAAATATAATTATTGCCTTTTTTAAAAAAAATATCCCTAATTAATAAATTATTTTATATTTATTTTAAGATAAAATACCTTATTAAATAGGAGTAAATATGAAAAGATATAGTTAATTTGAAAATAGATGTGAGATTTGGTCAAAATACCTTATTATATTTTTGAATGGAGAGAGTATATTTTATAATTTATTGTCTTACGCATATGAAGAAAGCAACAAATTATTTTATTTAAAAATTTTTATTTTGTGTATTCCCACAGAAATTAAAATTTAAATAAACTTATCATTTTTGTTTACTTTATATTTTATTCTACGATTTATTATTTTATTCATATAAAAATATAAGGTAAAAATTATAGATCCAACACCTATTATTTTTTCTATAAGTCTCATATTCATATCAATTTTACATTATGAGTCTTGCACCTATTTTTATTACAAGTGCTATATGATATTTTCATCCCACTATAAATTTATGGCCAGATAAATACTTTTTACATTATTATCTTATACATATAAAATATATAAGTACCAAATGATAGAATTTCATACCTATTATTTTTATTATAGATCTCATATTTGCCATTATTTTTTCACTATAAAACATATACTATTGCGAGCCCTGCATAATAATCTCTAAAAGTATAAAAAATAATAAGTACTCCTACTGTAGATCAATAGTGGGATGATGTATTTACAATATAGAATGATGATATACAGTTTTATGATTTTTTAAATTATTTAATTATCACTTGAGGAGAATCGAGAACGTAAAATTTTCTGTAGAAAAATTTGTAGAAACGGATGTTAGAAATTTTTGATTTTAAATATATAATGTTCATTATTTTTTATATTAACTAGATATATAGTCCTTTCGGTTACATGAATACATGGAGTTGGAGATGGAGTTCGAGGGAGCGATTTTTATGATTTGTAATTTCGTGTATAAAAAATGTGTTTGTCTATGGGTATGATATGCGAACTAGCTCCTCAGATATTCAGTTTGAAAAATGAGTAATACAATAGATAACTTGTAAAGAGTGAGAGTGTTGTAGATTTTATATTTGATAAGTTATCATGGATTAATGTTAATTAAACTGTGATAAGAATTATTAATCCAGCAGCTGAACGAGTTCGTCTAATTATCTAATAATAAAATATTAAAGTAGATTTTCGGTGTCAAACAAATATCAAGTCGGGTTGACATTAGTGATGTTTGTGGGAAAAGAAGTCTCCATTAGACAAAGCATAAACCTTGCTGCACGCATATATATAACACCTTATCACGGACCAGAGAATACAGTTAAAATATAGGAAAATCTCAATAAAATATTAATATAATAATCAGATTTTCAAATTCTCATAATTTTTTTAAATTTTTTAGATCTGACATTAATAATTTTAAATTATTTTTTTAAATAAAAATAATGAATTTGGCTTCATTTTTAATCACAATTTTTATTTTAACAATAATAACTTTCGTTATGTAAATTGTAAAAATTAAATAAAAAATTATAATTTTTATATAAAATTTCTTTCATGATTGATAAACCAATTTTAAAATTAATTCTAATCATAATTTTTACTTAAGCAATTACAACTTTGATTCTGTAAATTATAAAAATTAAATAAAAAATTACAACTTTTTATGTAAAATTTCTTTTATAAAGAAGTTTAAGTTTTGAAAATAACTAATCACAACTTTTATTATATAAATTGTAAAAATTAAATAAGAAACTATAACTTCTCACATGAAATTTATTTTATCATTAAAGTCCAATGTCTGAAAATAACTAATTACAATTTTTATTTAAGTAATCACAAATTTTAATCTGTGAATCATAAAAATTAAATAAAAAATCACAACTTTTCATATGAGCAAGTTATTTTTTTATTATTTTAAAAAATGGATAATTTTTTCAATTAATTTAAAATTATTAATGTCAAAAATATACCTAAAAACTTCAGAGAAATTATGACATTTTGACAGATTCAATTATCATATATATATATATATATATTCCGGTGAAATTTTTTTGTCATTTTTCCTTAAAATAAATAGATATGTTTGAAACTACTCCCTCCATCCGTATTTATACAAGAGGTTGTTTAGAATCTTCTTTTATCTCTAAATATAATAAATTGTCAGCATATTTTTTAATAAATAAATCATTATATCCTTGTTACATTGAAAAGGAAAAAATTAGTGCTTTCATTAATTTATTTTTAAAAAATAAATTTATTTTTATTTATAATAATTAGATACAAAACTAAAATGTTACTGTGTTTTTTAAATAGATAACTAATTTGTATTAATTTTTATAATTTAATTAAAAATATCCCATATATAAAGACAACGGGAGTGATTTCATTTAAAGAATGTTCATATTGATTGTTTAATACATGGTGACTGTGTATTTAATGATGCTAAATTATTAAAATGTAAAAGGAAAATTTTAGTGGACACACCACACACGAGACGGGAAGTTGTTTCTTGCACTTAGGTTCAGAAAAAGACTCGTTTATATTATAAGGAGATTGGAGGCAGCAGTGTTTAATGCGGTTGACATTTATCCTATAAAAATATGAGTTTTATTTCACTATATTTCCCTTTTAATTTATAAGATATTTTTATACTAATAAAATTTATTAAATATATTATATAGTTTTACATTTTTAAAATAAAAATATAATATAGGTCATTTGTAAAAAATTATTTAAAAAAAGATGATATATGAGAAAGGACAATATCAAAATAGTATTATTAATAAAATATTAATTTTATAAAGCGTTTTATATTTTATAACATCAAATTTTTTTTTTAAAAAAAGTATTTTATGAATTGAAAGAAAGAGAGAGTACTAGTACATCTCTATAATAATGCAAGATCTTTGTTAGTGAATAATGTTTGAATATCGATATACATGCTCTTTAAACTGAAAAGTGTGAGGTACGTCTTTACTGTGGTAAGTTGGGACAAGTTACTTAAACTTTTTCACTCCCTTTCCACCCGCCACATTTGTCCGCTACCACCTTTAATGCTGTTTCAAAATATTTGTCCATTCAGGTGGGGAAAAATCAATGCAACTTTAAATTTTTTTTCCCCTCCTTTCCTTTATATTGGTGATATAAAAGTCAACGGAGTTAGACTTTATTTTCTCACACACTTTTACATTAAAATTAAATAGAGGAATCCAAAACCACTTTTTAAAAGTCTGAACTTGATTTAAAAAACAAATTTAAAAACTAAAAAAATAGAAAATTTTTCTATCTTCAGAGACAGAAGAAGTAAATGAGTCTTACGAGAGAGAGAGAAGGGGGGGGGGGGAGATGTAACTAAGTGTCTATCAATGATTTTTGATTAATTTGAAGTCGTTTGTCACGCATCATTAAATATTAATTAATAACTGAGCATAACAAGATTTTTTTTTTTTATTTGAGATGCACATAGTGAGTTTTTTTTTTAATGAAATATTCTGCTCGTTTCACACGCCGAACACGCATTATTCATTTTTCCTCTTCCACTTCTAAATGACTCGACTCGCGGTTTTATTTATTTATTTTCCCTTAAAAAGTTTGACTCACCGTTGGAGTACCATCCTAACTAATTTATTTTTATTTTAATTTTAATTTATCGACATGATTGCAGTAACGTAGAAGTTTGCATTTCTATATTCTTTATTGTAATATTTTATTTCTGTATATTTTGTATTCTATATTAGAAAAAGCTTTTTTATTTTTTATTTTTTATGTTTGGCAATAAAGAGGGCAAGGCGCATAAATTAATTCTGCAAAGAGAGGGGGATTCAGATGCCATACAATGATGTTGAACGATGTGAGGAGGGCCACTATCTAGAAAAGAGGAAACGGTTTCCAGGAAGATGATAGGAGGGAGGCATACAATGTTTGATGGTTTTTTGAAAGTTGGATTCAAAGACATGTTCCTCCATATCCAGAACACATTAGAAAAGCTTTGTCATGTGATTCCGGTTTAAATGTTTACAGGAAGGTGTTGGAGAAGACTACTGTTGCTAGAGCCCATCATTTTTGAGATCCCCATCACATGAATGGCCTGTTCACGTAACATTATCAAGCCCATCAAGTTTCTCATAGCTGGATTTTGATCCAACTTTCTACCCAAAAACATTTCCTCCAAATCTATTTATTTTTTGGGTAAGTTTTGTATATGCGTCAACATCTAAAAAAATTAAAAGAGGGGGGGCAAAGTAACAAGCGTTAGTCTTAGTGCAAAGGATTAAACATGAATTTTTTTATTTCAGTCCGTATGAATATAAAAACTGTTGTTGGGAGAGTTATTTTTAATCGGATCTAATCAAGTAATATATAAAAAAGAGGGGGAGCGAAAAAGTTCCTCGGAGTGGCCCAGAATCCGAGTAATGATTATCCCTCGGATTAAAAAAATTAAGATAATTAGCTTTTGAAAAAGCAGGTACTCTTTTTTTTTTTTTTTGACCAGTAAAAAAGCAGGTACTAATGACGCTAATTTTGTGGATTCCTAACAACCATGTCATAATTGACACATGATAATGCAACCAAAATACTAATGGAAATTCAAAAGCAAGTCGTAGTAGGGCTCCTTCGACAAAAGCATTAATTAATATCAATATAACTAAAAACTATGAACTCTTTTGGGCAACTAAAGAATACATGTACCTAATTACTTATAGGTGGCGTGGTGGGTGGTAACAGTTAAAAATTAAAAATTTTTAGTAGTGTAACTAAAAATAATAGATACAAGCCGAAACAAAATTTAAAAAATGTAAAGAAGATTAAATACACTAATAATAAAATATCTAAAAGATAATTATACCTGTGTGAAGTCGAAGAAGAGAAGAGGAGACATAGGATCGCCTTTACATGATACAAAAAGCGAATGAGAATAGTCCTTTTTATAGAAGCATTGTCGTGGCTTCAATCATGCATGTGCTCATGCTCTTGTCAATGTACAAAAAGCATTAGTAACATTGCTTACGCACATTTTACT
>NW_026555827.1:0-49038 GCF_029017545.1 Prosopis cineraria | reverse complement strand
TGGATATCGGATAGAGATTTAGGACGCATCGAAAGTTCACTCCTTGTGCTATTAAATGACAGCATTGATCTGTCAAATTTTGTGCAATGTGCTGCGTGCATGGTGTATGGCGCCTCATGCCATAATGCATGGCACAAAGAAGACACACCGTGGCACACTAGCTGTAAGTCATGGGCCCACGGTCATTTTCTGCACAGAATTTGTTTTTAAGTTTAAAAACTCATTATTTGGGTCCTAAATGATTACCAAGCTTCCACTTTGTTTTTAAAACTTTGATTTGGAGTCCTTAAATTATGTTTGAGATTTGAATTGACAAATTAGATTTCTATGAAATAATTTTGAGAAATTCTTCTTTTAAAAACTCAAATTATTATGATTTGGAGTTAATTGGGTTTAACTTTTGGAAGGTTACAATGACAATGCACCTAGCATATGTAAGAAAGAAATTATTAAATAAGAAAATAAATGATGAGTTATAATATGTGTGAGTGTTTTAAGTGCTTGATTTCATATGCATATGCTTGGCTTATAATTTTATCTAATTGCGTAGGGTAGGTTTTACTTTGGTTATAAATGACTAGACTTACCCCTTTCATTTAACACTTTTTTAGGCTCTAGCTCTAATGCTGAGAGGGGAAAGACTCAAGAGGCTAGAAATTAGCATATTCCTATTGTATGCCTCTGGCTTAGATTTATTTTTATAATAAATATATGGATATATATTTATATATATATATGCCAATTTTAGGTTGCATGCCATCATACTTGCACTTTTTGTTATTACAAATGTCTGATTTGTATTTTAGGCCTTAAGTGTTTGTGTATATTAAGATATATCTTTTTATAGGGATAAACTACTAGTGCACGTGTAGAAATAAATATTTAAACATGTGTTTGCTTGATTTGGGTTGCAATGTAATAGAAAATTGCCTCCCCTTCTGTTTTTAGTAAAAGGGGTTGAGAATTGAAATTTTGTTCTACTATTATTAAGTACGTGAAACGTGTTGTACTAGTAGTCCTAGTCCAATAGATATGGTCTAGGTATTAGAAAGGCTTTTGGCACTTGTTGAGGGTTTTGGACACCCTTTTGTATAAAGTTTTTAAAAGTTGTCAAATTGTGTTTGGGTGTCCAACTTTCTAGTAGATGTGTTTTGAAAGTAAAAACCCATTCCATAACTAGTTTATGTAAAAGCTTTTTGTATACACCTAGATCACGTCATTTGAATGTCGAATGAAGAATCAAGACGTGTCAAAAGTTTTCCCAATTCTATTGTCAAATGATAGTAGAAATTACTGATTTTTACGTGCAAACACGCTGCGGCGCATGGCATCTAAGCTGTGGTGCATGGCATAGAGAGCAACATGCTGCAATGCAATGTGCATGAGCCACAGGTGCAATGCTTTGTTACACATTAAAAGAATTGATTTTTTACTTGTTTTTTATTTCTTTTACTCCTTTGAGATATCCCATGCTTTCATAACTTATTTTTATTTTGATATAAAAGATCTGATCGTGTTTAAACTTTTTGTGATTATAAAAAATTTGGGATCCCTTGCTTTTGAATTAAACTTTAGTAATCTCTCTTTGAGTTAATCCTTTGATTACCATGAGTTATATTGGTTGATTGTATTTAGTGGGTGAGTTTTATAGATTGACTGATAAATCAAATTATCTTGTACAAGCCTAACTCACTACCCATTCTATGAAAAGAAGAAAGAGTGGTATTTATGGAGTTTGAATCCCTTGAATTATTAAAGACTCCAAATATTTAAAAATATTGCAAAGTAATTTCCATTTTGAACAAGTGTAGTTACATGGTTGTAAAAATAGTGAATTGGGATTATGGAAAGAGAAAACTTTGCTCATTGTTTGATATCCTAACTGGAGATCCCATGAACACAAAATCCTTACCCGGTCAACAATTTACTTCCTATCATTAAGTTGTGTTTGAATGGGTGGATTTGTTTTTAGATTTGAATTTTGAAATCTTATATTTAAAGCTTGTTTGTTTTCTATTTTAAAAATAAAATTTTTTTTGTTAAATAAAAAAATAAAAAATTTTGTCTGGGATAATTTTTTATTTAGTTGTTTCCAAAACTATTTTTATTTTTTATTTTTAAAAAAACAAAAATAGAAAAAACTTTAAATTATTTTCCTTTTTTTTTCTTATTTTTAAAATGTAGGCATTTAATTATTGAAAATTATAGCTACCTTGACCAATTTTTATTATTAATTACTCTTATTAACTATCTATAATTATCACTATCAGTTTATTTTTTTAATTTTTAATTTTAAACATGTTTTCAATTGATATAACCAAAAAGATTTTTATTTTATTTGGTTTTAAAAACAGTTTTAAAACTATATTACAAAACAGTTTTTCAAAATAAAAAAATGAGAACAAAAACCAAATAAGCCCTTAAAATATTAATCTCACAATTGAAATTCATAAATTTTTAAATTCTTTATTTGAATGGTGTGTAAAAAAAGTTTAAATTATTAATATTAAAATACTTTGTTTGGATTTAAATAAAATTTTGGACTTCAAATCTATGTCAACATCCTACAATCCAGTCTTGGTCCAATGCTAGCATTCTAGTCCAATCGTCTCCTATGATTCCATTAGATGTTGGCCGGAAGTAGCGAAATCAACAAAACGAACATGAAGGAAAAAATAAACTTCTATTAAAATTTGAAATAATAGGATTTTAAAAAAGAATTTAAAATTATAAAAGGTTTGAGGTAAGATTTCAAATTTACACATTTTTAATTACTCAAATAATAAATTTGGATCAAATTCAAATCTACATAGATCCAAACATAATATAAAAGGTTCTGATTAATTGGGATTTGTCGCTTCAATATCTTTCCTAGCGCAGCACTTTAAGCGAAATATCAACTTAGTCACTGCTAATGACACGCGTCGTTCATCTCCATGATCATACCTGGACATAACAACCACACTTAGACGTTTACCATGCAGCTGAGTTGCTGATAACTAATAATAGTTTGTATGTTCCCCTCAAAAAATAAAAAGTTTGTCTGTGTCTTCTATTGTTTCAGAGTTCTTTTCAAGCTTCTATCCATCATGATGGCAATGCTGCAACTTTCCGACCATGACCTTATAGATCTTGGGCTTTGGTTTTTCAATCCCTATGGAGTGCATCTTTACGTAGAGCCGGTCAACAACCGGGCTACACAATGAATCGTGCACAGCAACACAACATTACTCTAAATAATTTGACGGAGTTCCATCAACAAGTTAGGATTGTTCTTTCACAGGGCTGCATCTTCATAATGGGTCAAGCTTGAAGACATCTAGGCTTTTCCATTTCGTGGTTCTGGTTGTTGCTTCTATGTACAAGTACAACCATTATAAAAAATTAAAATGAGAGAATACAGTGAGCCCTTTCTCAAAGAAATTAATTATAAATAAGGACTAACAACAAGTCTCATTAAAAAAAAAAGTCATACCCCGCAATTTAATTAAAAACAATCCATTTCGAATTAATCCTGGACTATAAATAATTTTTTGGGAGGGGGTGGGGTTGTAATTCTCCCAATTAAAATCCATTCCAATTTTTATTGGGCTTTAGGTTTTTATTATTTTATTTGTTTGTTTCCTTTCTGTATATTTGATTTAGTTTTCTTGACTTTTCTATGTACTCATTTTTTCTTTTTAATAATATTTCTCCTTAGATAACATAGGAAATCCTTACTTGTAAATAATGTACTAGTAATAACAATTGAGTATTGGTGCTAATCCTTACTTGCAAATATTGTATTAGTATTGAGTATTGGTGCCACAACTTTTCTTTTACTATTTTTACTTCTGCGTCTCACTCACCAAGATCGACGAAGACAAGAGCCATCTCGAAGTGCTGTATAGATCATTGTTCGATGAAAAGCTCTCACATTTCAATTAATATTTTATTTTTAGCCAAATCTGTGTGCCGTGTAAACAAATCCTCCATTCTGAACCATCTTACATTTAAAAAAAACACAATTGTTAAAATATTGAAATTTTTTTTAAATTTTCACATTTTTCCCACCATGCTTTTGAGTGGCCGGATTGAGTATAATATTTCACCTATTGTCAAATTCATGAGTTTAAGTAAAACTCATAATGTGCATATAATCTTGAGTCATAAACTCAAATTATAATCTCAAGTTTACCTCTATTAATAGGTAAAGATAGCCACTAAAAATATATGATTAGATAATTATAATATAAAATATGACCATAATTTGATTTAAAAGTTAATATATAATTTGAACCCTTAACTATTGGTGCAAGGATGATTTAAACTTTAAACTTTTAAAAAAATATTTTGAATCCTAAATAATTAAAGTTGAGACAATTTGACCCCAACCGTTAAGTTTAGACAAATATCCGTCAAATTAGGACCTAATGTGCAAATTTCACCGAATGAGGGTATGAGAGAGAGTCCATCGAGCCAGCCCTTTTAAGACCTTTTATTATTATTTTTAAATCATAATATAAAAAATAAAAGATTAAATATATAACTAAAAAGAAATGAAAATCTTAGACTCATTCATCCCTCTCTCTTTCATTAATTAAAATTTAGCTGATAATATTAACTAAGCCTGATTTTTATTAGTATTAATTTTAATGTTGCTATTTGATATTAGACATGGATGTTTGAGTTTTTTTTTTATTTGTTATGGTGTGAATTGATTTACATTTATTTTCCTAAACTTAATCTTATGTGTAATAACTTTTTTAGAATTATAAATACATTTTTTAGAATTTTAAATTAAAAAAAGAAAAAAAATAGGGTTGGCCCTTGCAAAAAGGAGGTCTGAGATGTAATCGAGCTTATTAGTGTCAGAGCATTTAGACCCTGACCCTTTAAAGGCTAGTCATAATTGACACTCTAATCTAAACATATATAAAAAAGAGGAACTAGTCTCGCAAAACATGAAAAACTAGGGTTTAGATCTTCAATGAAAAAGTGCTCGCATTTAGTGCATAACCGTGCTTTGAATATGATTATCTTCAAAAAGAGAATACCTATAAGCAATTAAAAAAAGAGCATGATAACAAACTACGTCGAAACATATATGAAAAAACTAAATTATTCTGACCAACAGATATTAGTTCTAGTGAAATTAAAAAACATGCATGAAGTATTGAGTTTGAGTTTGTGAAAAAAAAAAAAAAAAGCAAACTTGTTTGCGTGAAATTAAACAAGTGTTTGCATGTGTGTGGGGTTTGGATTATTTTGTGTGTGTGTGGGTTGGGGAGTTGAAAGGAGCTTGCCAAAGTCGTTTTGGTTTAGCGGCGCTACGCTGACTCTGAGGTAAAGACAGTGACACAGATGGCCTATTGGTATTGTGGTTTGGTGGTCTCCCAATTCCACTTTGCCATTAGTCGTAAAACACGGACACCCCCACACTCTTCTCCTTGTAACTAATTAGCCTAAAAATTGATTGGTCAGACATTATATATAATTTGTTTGCTCATAGGAAACTGTTTATAAATAAGTATAAATTAACAAGTACTGCTATTTATGATTTAATTTGAGCCATTCACAATTGGTCATAACTATTATTATAAAAATGAGCTGTGCATTATAGATATGGGACAAACAATGAGACAATACTAGACTATATATGTGACAGTGAAACATGTTTGAGATACTCCTTCCATCCTAAATTATTAAATAATGTTGGAGGAATTTTAAATCATTGTTTCAAAATATCAGAGAATTTGAATAAAATTTCATTAATGATATTTTTAATATTATTCATCAAGTTAAGAGAAAATTAAAATAATTGTAGATTTAAATTTATATAAAATGAAGAATATTTTAAAAATTTATATTTTTATTTTAAAAAATAAATTTATAAAAAATCATTATTAAACTTTACTGATATGCATAATTCTTTCTTTAAGTGCCTATTTAGATTTCAGTTGGGTATAATAAATTATAAAAATAATTGATTAAGTGGTAGATTTTAATCATAATTGATTATATTATAACACAGTCTGTTTGAATATTATTTTTCTAAAATTAATTTTAACAGAACTGAAGATGTTTGAATAATTTATTCAAAATTAATTTTAGCTATACAAATTACCATTAAGGACGTTGCCTTTCAAAATTAAATTATTGGTAAATTTATATCTAATAATTAAAAGTAAAATATATTACTCCCTCCATTCAAAAATTCAAGGCATTTTTAATCGAATGTCACCCCTCAATAGAATAGTTACCTACTTTCTAACTAACCTTATCTTTCCATATTTATCCTTATTAAATACCCTATAATAAATATAAAGTCATTATCAATAGGGACACTTTAAAAAAAGCAATGATTACACCTCATAAGACTAAAAATACCTTACAATTTTAAACGAATGAATTATTTAAATTATATATCTAATTAATTATAAAAATTTAAATTATATTAATATTAACAATTTTAATTTACATAGATAAAGAACTTAATATATCTTAGTTCAAATAAATTTAATAAAAGAAAAAAATTTAATTCTTAAATGTCAAACATCAATTTTACAATAACTAATGAAGATGATAATATACAAGTTAATCTCTAATGACATCACGAACATAAGTCATATTTGACAAAGATATTAAGCATTACTTAAAAATTTTGGCACTATAAAAAATGTAGCAATGTAACAAATGATACAAAATTTCTCTCTCTGAATCTTTGCAACAATATTTATAATGATCCTCAATTTTAAATTAAATTAAATTAATTTTCATCTATCAATTAATATTTTATTTAAATTAATTTTATAGTAAGTGTTAAGCAGAGAGTGATAGTTGGCAAGAACTTATGCTAATAATTTTTTTAAGGATTTAAAATTTAAATTTTACTAATAAAAAAAGAAGAGAAGAGAGTTTTGTTTTATTTTTATTAAATTTTATGCCTTTTTTATGATTTTTTTTTCTTGAACCTTTTATGTAATTTTTCAATATGTAGAAGCGAAATCTTGTGGCTTTGGCAAAAAATTAATTTTTTTTTCAAGAAATCGATTTTTTGGTTAATTGGTGTTTGGATAAATTATTTTTTAATCGATTTTTTTATCTGAAAAATTGATTAAACCCTCAATCCAAACATGCACGAAGTTGTTACATGACTTTGGAATGGAGGGAGCATAGAACGAGTGAGCGAAAGATGTTGAAAGCCAGAAGTGATCAACTAGTTGACGAAATGAAACTGTAGAAAGGAGTGCAAAAAATGGGAGGGTGCAGGCAACATAGGTTGTTCCCACATCATTTCACATTTAATATTGCCTTCCCAACCACACCAATCAAACAATTTCCCTACTTTTCTTTTATTTTATTTTCCTTTAATTATTATCCTCTTATAAATAATAAAATTAAAAAAATGGATATCTAATTATAAAATGCATGCGTAAAAATATCATATTTTTTTGGAAACATATGTCACCAAGTCCCTTCTTGCCAAGAGAATATGGAGTGATTAATTGCCCGAATATTTTCAGTATGTTTGGATTAATAAAAAATTAGATTTAAATTTGAACTAAGTTTTTCATTTGAATACATAAAAATTTACTCCCTTTGTTCAAAAATATAAAATATTTTTAATTTTTTAAAGTGTAATCATTATCTTTTTTTTCAAGTATCCCTATTGAATTAATCACTTTATAGTTATTATAAAGTGAAACACCCTATTAAATAGGAATAAATATGAAAATATAGAGTTAGTTTAAAAATAAATAACTACTTTATTGGGAGTGAAATTTGATTAAAAATACTTTACATTTTTGAACAAAGGGAGTAATAAGAAAAATAACAAGGATGTCAAAGGACAATGTGTCCATATATCTTAACTATAAATCAATTGTCAATTTGTTAGAATCATCTTCCTTATTGGGGCTTTTCTCTCACTCTTGGGGTAATTGTTTTTCTCTTTGCACTGGAGAGGTTTCTACCACCACTTTAGGTGGTTTCTTTTCATTTAGGGTTTGATGGCGGCAAAGGTTTTAAGCAGTTCCTCTCTTTGATGCTACTATGCAAGTCAAGCCAGAAGCTTAGTGAACGAGACGCTGGTGATCAAAAGGGATCTCAACTGAATGAGAACGAAAAGGGTACGACACTAATGATGGGCGGTGATTGGAGGTTGGATCTATTTCAAGCAAAGGGAGGAGATGGTAAGATGCCTTTGATTCAAGTGATTGAAGGTGATAAAGGGATGTCGCGTGTTACTACTAGGATTCTTAAACGAATGGAAAGTGGGATGTGGTTTAGCAATGCTGATGACGTGATATTGAGGGAGCTAAAGATCTCAAGCATTCTTGTGCCATCTGGGTTTGCAACTTTGTTTGATTGGATGCTTGATATGTTGCCACAAGGGGTTAAGCTGAGAAGGGGATTAGGGAACACTATGAAAGGTCTGTCTACTCTATTTTCTAAGAATTTTGGTGGTTGGATTATAGCTATCCAAGCACTATGAGGATGTTGTTTTGTTGCAACTAGGGCTAGGGGGTTTCCTAGTTGAGTTTTTGGTTTGTTTAGTCCCCCCTAATTTAGTTTTAGGATTTTACTTTGTGTTTATTCTTGTTTTCCACTTTGTTTCCTTATTGCTATTGTTTCTATCACTCCTTATGGATTACTTTAGTCTGGGTTATTGATTGACTTAACTTTACCATGATCATTGTTATTTTAGAAGTTATTTTTGACTTTCAGAGTTCTTTATCCACTCTTAAGGAGGATCTTTAAAGCTGTTTCTTGTTATGCAACATTAGCACCATAAAAGTTGGGCTCATTTGAACATGTCCTTAAGACAACCTGTAACATTCTCACTCCACTAAACACAATGAATAAATGAAACTCATGGTAATCAGAGGATTTGGTCAAAAAGTAATTACCATGGTTTAATCCAAAAGTAAGGGATCCCAAGTTTTTCTAAGTAGAAACAAGTTAAAATCGATCAAAATCTTTCATATTAGAGTAAAAATAAGTTTCGAAAGCATGGGATACCTTAGAGGAATGAAAGAAGTCGAAAACGGTTGAAAAACAAAACATGTGCTATGATTCAAAGCCATGCGTCGTGGCTAGTGCACGCTGCACTATGGCGTGTTACTCTCTGTGCCACGCGCCGCGATGTGGTGCATGAAATTTTCACTAGTTTTGCTGTTATTTGACAGCCAAATTGAGGAAACTTTCGACTCACCCCGATTCTCCGTCCGACGTCCAAATGATTTAATTTAGGTATTTACGAAAAGCTTTTTACATGAACTAGCTAATGGCATGGGTTTTATTTTCAAAACAAGTCACACTAAAAAGTTGGATATCCAAATACAATTTGACTACTTTTCCACACTTTTACACAAAATGAGTGTCCAAAACTCTCAACAAGTGTCAAAAGCTTTTTCTAACACCTAGGCCATATCCAATAGACCTAGGAGTACTAGTACAACACGTCACAATCACCGAAACATCAATATAATAAAAATTCACTCCTTAACCCCATTTTACGAAAACCAAAGGGGGAGGTAAATTAGCATTGCATTTCGCTCAAGTCATTCAAACTATGTTCAAATCTTCATTTTTACACTTGCACTTGTATTTTAGCCCTATAAACATATATATATATATATATATATATCATATATATAAAGGCTAAGGGTCCAAAATACAATTATAACATTTCCAACAACCAAAATAATACAAGTGAGGTGATATGCATCCTAAAATTGGTAATTTATATTTTATTACACAATTAAATCTAAACTAGAGGCATACAGTAGGAATATGCTAATTCTCCACTTCTTTAGTCTTCTCCCTCTCAACACCAGAGCTAGAGCCTGAAAAGTATTAAATAAGAGGGGTGAGTCTAGCCATTCAGTAACGAAAGTTAAACTTACCCTATACAGTTATATGTTAATTATAAAACAAAAACATGCACAAGGAGATCAAATATGTAAAATAAGTCCACATATATCATAATTTATCATTTATCACTCTATAGTTTCTTTACTTACATAACTAGGTATATTGTCCCCATATTCTCAGATATGTGATATGACTTATACTGTTGTGACCTACCACCACTTAACACGTGTGACACATCATATATTTACTTAGGCAATAATCAACTAGCCTTATATCCTCCTTATTTTTTCAGATTAAAACCGTGGGCTATAACACTAATTAAGGCTCTATCCGTGTGGCTGGACTATCTAAACTCACCAATCGTTATGTGTGACCCGGCCAAAGATCACAGGACTCACTCTCGAACCACGGCTTCCCCCATTCTCGAATCCCTGAGGTGTCTTATACCCTAGGCTATTCTCCTCATTGAGTTGGTAGAGATAGTTAGGTTCTAGTCCCTTGACAAATTATAGGACAGTCCTTCGATAAACAGTGAGACAAGGCTAGAGCCCCCGTGTATCGGAGGGCAGCCTAAATATCATATGAATTTTTCTCTACTCCTAATTCCTAGGCAAACTCCTGCCACTGATCATGCTATAATCATTACTTACTTGTTTTTACTTTTTTGCTTTCATATACTCACTTTTACAACAACTACGTTAGGCTCACGACCTTGTACTACTCAAGTGTGTATTCTCATCATTTCTCAAAATTCATTTCATCATTAATACACCAATACCTCTAAACATCATTACAATCATTTCTCAAAAGTATGAGTGTGCTTATAGTGAAATCCTCTTGACTTTACATTTTACATTTTCAAGTCAAAAAATAGTTTTTTCATGCACTCATGGAAATTAATATATATAGTTTTACTATACCAATCAATTCCATACATGCAATATTCACAATTTGCATTCAGCAATCAATTAACATACAATTATCCAAAGTAGAATTTTTCTCTCGATTACCTCAAATCTTTGAGAGATCAAAGGTTTACCCCTTAATCAACTAGCTTCAAAGTTTCAATTTCTACTCCAATAGGTTTTCAAGAGCCAAAACTACAATTGACCAAGTTGAATTCCATCAACATAACAAACTCAAACATTTGAACCCTCAATCTCTACTTCTAAATTGTCCAACATTCATTCTATAAGAGGTGAAACCTAACCATTGGGTTTAATAGTTACCTTTAGCCCTCAATAGCATTAATGAACCATTAAATTCCTATTAATGGTATTACAAACTTCCAATTACTTATAATAAATGGAATGTTTAGACATTAATGGTGTCCAATAATTCAAGACACCAAAACTCATTATATTTAGGTTTAGATACTCTAATCTACCCCCATTAACTCTATTTAAGTCAACAAATTTGGACCCATAACCTATATGGACCGAAATCCCACTTACACTATCAAACTCTAATCATAAACTCATAAATGTGGAAGAAATGGGGAGATTGATGAGTATGATACTTACTTTGGGTATTTGTAGCCTTCAAAATACTCTCAAAGTCGTGCCCAAGTAAACCCTAGCAGAGCATTGGTGCATCCCTTCTTTCTTTCTTTTCTCTTATCTCTATTCCTATCTCATTTCGTGTTTGATAACTGCAAAAAATGGCTACCGCTGTGACGGACGCACAATGCACCACAGCACATGGCACAGAGAGGTCTTCCTTTGCTCAAAAATAGCTGTGTGCCACGGCGGACGATCTACGCGCTGCGCATGTGGCACAACAACTTCAACTCTTTCTTTTCTTCTCCTTTCGATGCTCAGGTGGCCCGCCTCAATACAGGACCCACAACTAGGACTGAAATACTACTAAATATGATTATTAGACCTCTCTGACCACACACCACTTCAACTTACTTAATTACCCTAATTAGGTTTAATTAATTAAGAAATTAACTCAAGATGTTACACAACCACCTTTCATTTTGCCTTCTCCTTTGGTCATAGTAGACAAAAGTCTAGTCTTGCCCTTCAATCTACAAGGAACTGACTTTGGTTGTTTGGCTGATGTTGCCTTATAGTTTAGGTGCTGTTTTTGTTTTGTTGGTCCTTGTGGCCGTTTGATTTGGTTAAGTTTGTTTTGTTTTTGTATCAAGTATTTTATCTTGCTTTCTATTAATGAAATCATATTTTAGGCCAATTTTTTTTAATCACTTCTAATATCTTGCTCTTTTTATTTTTCACTATTTATATTTTTATGACTATTAGATCTTTTCTCATTTCTAGTAAATTAAAAATAGAAATAAACTTGTCATTTTTAATTTTTAATTTTCATTTTGAATCTCAACTCATTTCTCTTTTTCATTTGAAATTTTTAAATTACTCAAATAAAGGATTTCAAATGCATGAATTTTAAATGTGAGATTTAAAATACAATATTTTAAATATAAAATCCAAATATAAATCTATCAATCCAAAAGCTATCTAAAAATAAGATACGTTGACCTCAATTCTCCTAACATTGTAAAGAAACCTTACAATTCATCATGGATGGGATCGATGCGTAAAGCAATATATTATTGTGAATGAGAGGTTGGGAAAAGTACTTCTATATATCCTTTTGAATCATCTACTTGAACTCAAAATCTCGCACCACATCCAACATAGCTGGCCCATTCTTCAACACATGTCTCAGATTTGAATATTCCGCTTTCATCTACCAATTTAAAGGGTTGTTGGAATTATAGTCTCCTCAACAGCATTTATGGGACTATGGGAGGATGCATGCCGCAAATATGCTTCACAAATAAGGATGACAAGCTTGTCTGGAAAGGATCTCCAGATGAAGAATATACAGCCAAGGAAGATTTCAGGAAACTACTGCTGTGGATCAACTCCTTCCCTCGCATAGTATTTGGGGTCTCATGTGTAAAATCAAATTACTTATAAAACACCTGTTCTTTATGTGAAAATTCATCCATCAACTAATTCCAATCGGTGCAACGCTGGTCAGACTCTGC
Source organism: Prosopis cineraria (assembly GCF_029017545.1). Taxonomy (NCBI): domain Eukaryota; kingdom Viridiplantae; phylum Streptophyta; class Magnoliopsida; order Fabales; family Fabaceae; genus Prosopis; species Prosopis cineraria. Next base: position 36,164 of record NW_026555827.1, on the reverse strand, counting down.
AAGAATGATGATCTCCATCATGCAGGACCATCTTCAAGCTAGGAAGAGAGTGTTATTCTACAAAACACTCGAACGTTCGATCACATGCTCCCTTATTTTAGTTCGGTGTCGATGGAACAAATTGGTTAGCGTAGTATTTTTTTGTTTTTTGTTTGTCTCTTTTCTTTATGTACTTTTAATGACTCATGAGTTGTAACTTTCGTTGGCTTTAATTAATCATTTGACCCTTTCATCCCCAAAAAAAAAAAAAAAAACATGGTTGTGATTAACCTAATCATGTCTTTGCGTAGTGTCCTGTAACAAAAGCCTTGTGGCCTTAACACTCTTGACTGATTTTGTTTTTTAAAAGATGAACTTCACCTTCATAGGGAAATCATCGTTTTCCTGAATCAGCCTTGGTGCGAGGGATTTTGGCGCGAGGGATCCTGATGGGCTTGGAGGCAAGGGCATTTTAGTCATTTCCTCTTGCCCATTATTAGGGTTTCTCTTCTCTTTTATTTAAGCCTTTGTTCTTTTAGAATTTACTCGGCTTACGGCTGTTGCGCGCGTGCCTCCTCCGCCGGCTATTCCTCTCTCCCTCTCTCTCATAATTAATCTCTTTCGTAGACGTACTCTTCCCCTCACTCTCACTGCACGTCCCTTCCTAATCCTTCACCGATCACCCCAATTCCGATCTTCCTTTCTAACCCATTCCTTCTTCTTCTTCAATAGATCGCTTGCTTCTTCTCTCTCAGCTTCATTGTGTCATTGTCTGTGCTCATCTCGATAATCAAGGGTTTCTCTCAGTAGGAAGTTCCCATTTTCGCCTTGCACATTTCCTTGATCCGGGTTCTGTTCAGATCTTCGAAATAACTCCTAGAGATGGTCGATCCGACAGGAAAAGTGAGTGATCACGAGCCGTGATGGTCTCTTCCGAAGTTTCTTACCACCACCTTGCTTTGATTCGGATGTAGAGATTCTAATCGAGCTGATTCTGTTCTGTAATGCAGGGATCGCAGGCCGAGGACGCCAATAACAGAAGCCCTAACTCTGATTCATCGGAAGGAAGCCCAATGAGCAACGAGCAGAAGAAAACCTGCGCCGACTGTGGCACTTCAAAAACCCCTCTCTGGAGAGGCGGTCCGGCCGGGCCCAAGGTAATTCACCCGATCGAACTAGAACCCCATTTTTAATCGTTAAAGCTTGGACATGTTTCTGATCACCGTTTGTTGTTCAATTTTGTTGACCGCAGTCTCTGTGCAACGCTTGTGGGATCAGAAGCAGGAAGAAGAAGAGAGCTATTCTGGGTATGAACAAGGGAAGTATAGAAGACAAGAAGGGCAAAAGAAGCAACAATGCGAAAATTGGGGATAGTTTGAAGCAGAGATTGATGGCTCTGGGGAGGGAGGTTTTGATGCAGAGATCGTCTGTGGAGAGGCAGAGAAAGAAGCTGGGAGAGGAAGAACAAGCGGCCGTGCTGTTGATGGCTCTCTCATACGGCTCTGTTTATGCTTAATCCACAAACCAGAGTCCTACTTTTAGAATAAAAGTAGAGAGAGAGATGTTTGATTTTGGTAATGCCCCCACACTACATTTCAGAAATTGTATGTTCAAATTTGTGGGGTGAAATTTTCTGTGATTAGTTTTGTATTAGATTAGTTCGCTGACTGATGTAGTGGCATCATGAATCTTATCAAGAATTGTAAGAAAATGATTGAATCCCAATTTTGGTAATATAATCCTCTATTTTTTCCCAATTTCATGTGGGCTCTGAAATTCCCAAGATGAGGAATGCCATTGCCGGGCTTGTTGGTCTTGAGTGCTCTTGTCATCTCTTCCATTTCATGCGTTGCAGAAAATTTCGACTACATTTTAAATTTGGTACACAAACATGTGAGACCGAGAGTACAAATATGAACTCCGAAAGAAAGGTGGGAAAAGCACCAAATTTGAAAGAGGTGGGAACGTCCAATAGATCAAAATATTGAATGAAATATACAACTTTCCCATTTCCCGCTAGTTTGACTTGTGATATTTGAACAATAATGAAGACACATCTGGCAGAGCAAAAGTCAATTATTGACACAGGTCAAGGGTATTATGGTAATTAATTTTCAAACATTCTCATACCTTTTCTTCCAGCGGCTTGCACTATTTAATAGTGTGACAAAAATAAATACCACATAAATAGATAAAAATAGCCTATTATATTTATATGTAGATACTACTACTGTGTCGGTGACCGAGATACTTGAGGAAGTTTGACTGGTAATTTAGGTCAAACTGACTCCTACACAAGTCTGTCTCATTACCCGTTCCATCTCCCCCCCCCCCCAAAAAAAAAAAAAAAAAACATAGAGGAATTTGGTTGTTTTTGGAGCTGGAATCCTATGCATTAATGATTCCAAATACTTAATATTACAACGTGATTTCCATTTTTGAACAAGTGAGATTACATGGTTGTAAAAACAGCGAATGGGAATGTAAGAGAAAATTTGCCTGTTAGCTTTGATTTCCCGGAATGGAGATCAAATGAAAATGAAATCCTTACTCATATATAAATCACAAATTTCTATCATTTTAGTTTTGCTACTATATTTTACTGCATATTGTATTGAGTATTGGTAACACAATTTTTCCTTGACATATTTTTGCGTCTCAAACCACCACAATGATCGACAAAGACAAGAGACATCTTGAAGTATTGAACACATACTCCTTCTATCCCTACATATAAGGTATGTTTAATTAAATATTGCATGTCAATAAAGATTTGTTATTTAGTTAAACTCACATAAAAACACAATAATTTTTTAATTTTACCCTAATAATATCATAATTAATATCATGTTGGTGGTAGAAAAAACATACAATTAATGCAAAGGTAAAATTATTTAATTACTTAAAAAATATCATTGTTACCTCTTATTTATAGGGATACAATAAGCTTCTAGAAAAAGTATTATATATAGGGACGAGGGAGTATGCCATTGTCCGATGAAAAGCCCACAGCCTCACACATTGGATATTTCATATTTTCATTGTGCTATGTAAGCTTTTTATTTTATTTATTATATTGGCCAAGTCTTCGTGCCATATGAATTTGTAAGTTTTCACAAGTTATCAATAAACTTTTTATTTTACTAAAACTTGCTGGATGTTGTGGTTGATGTGGAAATCCCGTAATGATAAAGTCTATAACTTTAATGACCCAAACCCATGTAATGTTATTGTTGATGCTACACGTGCTGTTTTAGAATTCTGGGAGACGACTACTTGTTCACAGCAAAACAAACCAGTAGCCACAAACAGTTCACATGTGCTTCATTGGTATACTCCTCTCGATGGTTTTTTGAAGATTAACTATGACGGTGCCTACAATCCAATTGAGAATACTGCCCCTATTGGTTTGATATGTCGAAATGACTCTAGTTCCTTTGTTTGGGCTTTTTCTGATGAAGTCAAGTCCATCTTTGCTTTTATGATTGAGGCATTAGCATTAAAAAGGGCACTTTTATTAGTTAGGGACTTGAGCTACAATAAGGTAATATTTGAAAGTGATTGCCTCACGCTTGTTAATTGCATTACTAAAGGCCGAACAGATTTTGGAGATTGGCAGTGCATTAGCATTGTGGATGACATTATAGCACTCATGGCAGCAATAGCTGGGTTCTCTTTCTCCTTTGATCACGCAAGAGTAATAGTGCGGCTGATTTCTTGGCTGCTGTTGCTATTAAGGAAGTGGGTCCGATATGGGTGGAAACACCAACATCTCCTTTGTCTCTCTTACTAGCTGAGGATGTCGAGAGTTCTATTCTAGATTCTGCCCAAGGTGTAGCTGACCATGATCGAAATGGAGTTGGCTAGCTCTTTCTCTATTGCTGTTGCTGTGTGTGTTTTTTTTTTTGTTTCCTCTGCTTCTTTCTTTCTTTTTTTTTAACTTGCGTTTGCTGCGTTTTGTTTTGGTTTTTTTACCTCTCTTTGCTGCTGTTTTGCTTCTTTGGTTTTTGCCTTTTGTATTGTTGCTGGTTTCTGATTTATGGAATAGTTCTTTCCTTTGGCCAAAATATATATATATATATATATATATATATTTGACCTTCATTAGTATGGCTGCTTCTCCACAAATAAGGTTTGAGGGCGCTTGCACACTATCATTTTAACTTGTATCGTTTTTGCTTCTTATTAAAGGCAATATTCTAAAAGGAATTTTTAAATTCTTAATATAAAGCATTGGATGGGTTATTGATTACGTTTTTTTTAATATTATACCTCTATTTAAATTTATAAACTATGAAAGAGAATGTAATGTAAATTTGAAGCACATTCATTTAAATGGAGATAAAATTGAACATTTATTCTATATATTTTTAAAGAAAGATAATAACTTAACCAACACTGATTAGTTTTCGTAAGATAGTATTGGATGTGCCTTATAATAAGAACTGAAGAAAGTATGTGAAAAATTTAAGTTCTTTGAGTATAAAAATGCTTAATATACCAACAAGGCTCAACTTCAATAGAAGAGGTTAATCTCTCATAAGATCGAGAAACAATTAAAACATGATTAATCTATTTAAAATGTTTTATATTTTAAAATAAAAAAATTGTTTTAAAAATACTTTATAATTTAGGACAGAAAAAGAATTATATTATTGTAGGGAGTTTTAATCCTATACCCTCCATCCCTAAATATGCTCCGGTATCTGATTTTTCTAAAGCGATTTTCCTTTTTTATAATACCTCATGCGGTGCTTTAAAAAAAAATTTCACATGTGCCCTTATTTAATGATTTTTCTCCAACCCTTAATAAATGATTATATTAAAAAAACAAAATACATAAACTTAGGGATAGATTTGGAAATGAAAAAAATATTTAGATACTCCATTCATCCCAAATTATAAGACACTTTTGAGGGAGATTCAATTATCTCAAAATAAAGGACACTTTCACAACAATAAAGTTTTATTAATGATATTTTTTTAATATCATCCTTATTATATATTCTCTCTCTTTAATAATATTTTACTAACTAAGTGTTAAATGAACGGCATTTTTATTAAAAGCTTACATTTATATTTTAAAAAAGTAAGATTGTAAAATATATTAAATAAATTTTATTAGTATGTATAATTTTATTTAAAAATATCTTATAATTTAAGATAGAGTGAGCTTTAACCTCTCTCATGATTTTCCCAATCTTGACATTTGGGTATTACTCCCCAGGACCTATGAATTGGACACCTCAATAATTATTGTAAATGCATGTCTTTATCCTTTGCCATTAAATGTAAAAAGATTATTAAATGTTAGAATATTTTAGTTTTAAAGTATATCTATTTAATGAGGGTAAAATTAAAAACTTATTGAATTTTTAAATAAAGTTATTGAGCTTTAATGTTTTTCTTAATTCTAGTAAAAATGTTGAAAGCAATGATTTAAAAACAGGACTGAACTTGACTGTCAAAATGTTGACTAGAGCTATTAACGGCTTGGTTTGAAACAAAAAATAATTTTCATAATTGAGCTGAATTGAATCAAAGTTAAGTCACTATTGAAACAGAAATCGGAGTTGAATTGTGAACCAAAGCAATTTTTAAAAAACTAAATGGTTTTAAAAATAATATTAAAAAAAGTTAAAAATTTTAAAAAAAACTAAAAAAGTTTAAAAATTAGATCATACTAAAAACTAACTTTATTTTTGAACAATTTATATGTATAATATATGATTTAAGATCAGTTTTTTGTAAAAATGTTGAGAATTATATATGCAAATACAAATACTTTTGAGGTTAATCATATCTAATTTAACCACAATTCACCTACATTTAAAAAATTATAAAATTATAATTTATAATATTATTAATTTACAATCATATTATGTCATTTTATTAACATACTATAAATTATTTTTTATATTTATTTTATTTATATATGTAATATTATTTTTATTTAATTATTACATCAACGATTCGATCATTAGTTCAACTTAATTATATTATGAAAATTATGAACCACTGACCTATCTAATTTAATATTGATTCGATTTAGAAAATATAGATTGAAAGTCACTTACACATAAAATCTGAGGGTATATTTAGAGACAAGGCAGCATTTATTTGTGCTACTAATTCCAAAAATTTATTACAAACTTTGGGACTTTGACAAGTGTAAAGATTATACTAAACGACAAGCCAAACGGAAATCAAAGTGAAAATTTGGGTAATTTTGATTTCCTAGAAATGAGATCACATGAAAGTGACATTGTCATTTTCAACGTCACCAAATAGGGAAATTATTCCCTTAGTTTTAAATTTAAGATAAACTATCTTATAAATAAGTTATATTAGTTTTTTTTTTTTCAACATCACCAAATAGGGGAATTATTCCCTTAGTTTTAAATTTAAGATAAACTATCCTATAAATAAGTTATATTAGTTTTTTTTTGTAAGTAAAATTTTAAGATGGACTAATTAATTTTTTTCAGATTGTCCCTCATAAATAGATTACTATTATTAAATTAAATAAAAAAATTAATCATTTAATTCTTAAAATTTTAACTCAATACAACTCAATCTGTAAAATTTAATTTAATTATAATTCAATTCATGTATTTTTAAAAACTCGTTTAATCCTTTATGACTCATCCTAGGCGACAGTGAGTTGGAGTTTGCTGGTATGCCATCCTTATCGAGAAAATCGTCACCACGGCCTCCTCCTTCATTAGTTACGTGCTAGACTCGCTAAACTATGTATGTAAATAAAATACAGTAAATACAGTAAATTTTCAAACATAATCCTGTTTAAAAGACATCTCAAGCATCTGCTCAACGTGAAGACAAATGAGTGGCTGCAAAAAACACCAAAAGCATGTGAACAGGTCATCTTGATGTGCTGTATCGGATGAGTAGTCACGAGGGAATCTTATTTACCACGAGGAAAGAAATTGTGCATTAGTCTGGGCAACAACAAAATCTTCAGCATTCATGTCAATCGAAATTAGCGTGTGTGAGATATATTGGTACACATAAAGAGAGATTAAACGAGTTTTTAAAAAGAATGTTTATAAATATAAGTGTAAAATTTGATAAGAGAATGTTTATCTCTGTCACATAAGATAAGTTATAAAGGATTAAATGAGTTTTAAAAAATATAATAACTAAGTTATAATCAGCTCAAATTTTAGGGATTGAATTGTATTGAGTTAAATGTTAATAATTAAATGATTAATTTTTCTTAAATTATACAAAAAGTAAGAATTAATTATAAGGGTATCTTAGTCTAAACATCCCAATTTTGGCTCTAATTTGCAATATATGAGATAACAAACGAGGTTGAGAGAGAGACAGAATTATTTTTTAAAAAAATAATTCCTCCCTTTTTTATAAATATATTATAAGATATCTCTAATTATCTCATTAAAATTAAAAAATATAGTCTAAGTCATTAATTTTGTTTGAATGTAAAATGAATTTTTAATTTTACCTCTATTAAAATAATTTTTTTTAAACAAATTTAAGAACTTAAAATTTTTTTAGTTGGTGGTAAAAGTAAGTAGTTTGTGGAGCCGAAATCCTTGGGGCCGGAATTTGAGTCCATTTCCATTAGTGATGGTGTGAGACCCACACATGTGGGCCTTTGTGTGTAGGATCATATGGTGCAAGAGAGTCCAATAAGACTAAAAGAATTAAAAGACTAAAAAGCCCCTATAAGAAAGACAATGAGGCGGGAATCAAGCTCCGAATTTTATTATTATTATTTTATTTTATTTTTTTTGTAGAAACAATGGCCGAGGCCAATTAGATAAATTTAAACATAAGCAGTACAAAGGGAGTGGGGTCCCAAAGAGTCATTAAACACAAGGTCAATTAAGGGGAGAGGGGCTGAATCGAGCTCCGAATTCGAATGCAGGCTTGAAGCAAATGTTATAAGGGGGTTGGATTGGATCTTGAATGGGCTTTGGTTTATTTGTGTTTCAACTGGGCACAATAATATATATATATATATATATATATATATCTATCGATGTTAAACAGAGTGCATTGAGAGCGCATTTAGAAGTTTGGGATTAAATAAAAAGGAGCGATCATTAATGAAATGAAAGGGAATAGAGTGGAACAGAGCAAAAAAGAACAAAACTTTCCATTATTTAAAAGTTTTATAATAAAAAGAAATGATTTTACATAATCATTATTTGAAAATTATTATAAAATGAAAGGAACAAAATTAATTAAAACTTTTTTCTTTCAATATTACCCATATGAATAAATTTTAAAAAATAATAATGCCTATTAAATAATTAAAATATTTTTCCAACAAAAAATAAAAATAATACTTAAAATTAATGGTCAAACAAAATACTCAAAAATTAATAATAAAAAGAGAAAGCAAGTGATAGAACTACTCAAGCAAACACACCTGTTACATAAGAGGAAAACACAATAGAGTCGTAGTGTTGAAAGGTGAGAGAGAGAAAGAGAGAGAGATGATGGAGGTAGGGCTGTGCATTATGCCCAACTAGCCTAGCCCTGCTTGAAGCATTCGAGCACATCAAGCTAGGTATCGGCAAGGGCTGAACCTTATTTTTCCCAAACACATGCAAGTTTTTTTTTTTAATTTTTTGTGAGCAATATTTATCTTATGGCATTATTTTTTGTTGGAAGTTATCACAAATTATATTATTACAATTTTGCAAACCTCTTTCAAAATTTAAAATTTATTTTTAACTTATTATTATGTAAAAATAATTTACCGTTGTTGTTTATTTGAACTTTAAAAAAATTACTTTTGATTTTAATATTAGTTTTATAAAGAATATATTTTAAATAATAATAATAATATTTTTTTAAGAAAATTTTTTATATGTTTAATAATATTTTTTAAAAGAAATTTTTTATATATTTTTTAAAAAATACTTGTAAAGATATTTTCAAGTCCATTAGGCTAGCTTGGTGCTCGATTGTACATTAGGTTGGGCATCTAGCAAGGGTGATACCTTGCCCATGTGCAACCCTTGCGAGAGGTGAAAAAAAATGGTTGGAGAATGAAAATAATAGATAAAACTTTTTTATTAGGATAGGAAGCTAGGGGTAATTTTATAAATGAAATAATTATATTATGTCACTCCATTCTTGACTCCCCTAATTTGGGAGAACAAAAAAAAAAGTAAACTTGGATGGCAAAGGAGGGCTTTAGAGGCTCTTGCTTGCTATTACATCTCTTTTTGAAAAAACAAAAACTCACAAACAGTGGTCTTGGCCTTTTAATCATTTCACTCCATTCCATTTCCTCCTAAAAAAATCTCTCAAATATAGTGTAAAGTCCATGTAAATAAAAAAATATTTTGATAAAGTTACTTTCAATTAGACTCAACAATACTCGAATTTGACTCAGATAGATAATTATATAAAAAAAAAAGCGCCATAGCAAGCTAAACGTACATAAAAATACTAGATTATTAATATTAATCCTGGTGGAAAACAGCATAGTAGCTCATACATAAGATCTTGAGCTTAAGTATGTACGCATGAATGCAAAAAGTATCTTTAGAAAAATTACTCGCGTCTTGGTTTTATTTCATGCTCAAGGCTATTGCATTTCCACCAAAACCATGAAAACGAACATCCATTTGCATGCGAGTGTGGGGTTTGGTGTTTTAGGTTGTACTTGTTTGGATTGTAAGGTGTGTGTGTGTGTGTTTGGGATTTTCTTTTCCTTTTTTTCTTTTTTCTTTTGGGGGCCAACGGGTTGGCAACTCGTAAATTGATGTGTGGACTAGTATGACAAAGTTAGTAGTAGTTTTTGGGGTAATCCCACAGGTAGAGGTGCACATGGCCTATTGGTACTGTGGTATGGTTGCCTCCCAATTCCACTATGCCCTTAGCCTACAAACACAAACACCCTCACACTTTATCTCATTTTGGTGGAGAAACCTCTCTTGATAAGAAACAATGATCCTATATTGGTGTTTATAAGAACTCACTTTAGCTTTTCTTTACATGGAATCAGGGGTGAAGATAGGGGATCAATCAAGGTCATGACTCCTCCTAACTTTTTAATTTTTTTTTTAATAAAATATAGGAGTTATATATTTTTAGCTCATAAGTTGGCACCTTATAAAAGCCTTAAAATATTGTATGAAATTCTCATTTTAATTTTATAGTAGTCTTTTATGCATGTAAAATCCAACTATTTTAATAGTTTGAAAATATAGTTATCATATGATCTACTTATTTTCAACAAGATAATATTACAATTGTTTTTAAAGCATTGATGTCATTGATTTTCCTTTCATTTTATATTTGATGAGAGAAATTATGATAATTATTACTAACAAACGTTGTTAAGCACATCAAAAAAATTTCAAGATATATTGAATGCTATGTACTTATTATCTATCATAAAATCAATAATCTTTTAAAAAAATTACATTTTTTGGTAATAACAAGGCAATTAAAATTTATTATATGAATGGTTTTACCATGATATACTTAAATCTCGTCGACATAAAAAATTTGTGATAATTGAGCATAATTACCATATTGATATATTTATTCACTACATTATCAATTAAAAGAATTAAATAGTAAATTCAGTAAGTAATTAATAGAGTTTTTAAATTGAACAGAAGTTTGGATCTCAAGGATAGACCTAAATTATTCAATGCCTATGAAAAAGATGAAATCTTCACTAATTCAATGATAGTTTATATGGAGAAGGAAATTGTTAAAAATTGTTAAAAAATTATACACACACACACACACACACACACACATATCTATGGATGTTAAACAGAGTGCCTTAAGACTGTATTTAGAAGTTTAGAATTGAATAGAAAGGAACGATCATTAATAAAATAAAATGGAATGGAGTAGACTAGAGCGGAAAAGAACAAAACTTTTTATTATTTGGGAGTTTTATAATGAGAAGGAATAGTTTTACATGACCATTATTTGAATGTTATTATAAAATGAAAGGAACAAAATGAATTAAAACTTTTTTCTTTCAATATTACCCATATAACTAAATTTTAAAAAATAATAATGCCCATTAAATAATTAAAATATCTATCCAACAAAAAATAAAAAAATACTTAAAATTAATGGTCAAACAAGATACCCAGGAATTAATAATAAAAAGAAAAAGCAAGTGATAGAGCTACTCAAGTAAACATACCTGTTGCACAAGAGAAAAACACAATAGAGTCATAGTGTTGAAAGGACCGAGAGAGATATGATGGGAGGTAGGGCTGTGTACTATGCCCAACTAGCCCAGCCCTACTCAAGCATTCAAGCACATCAAGTTGGGCATCAATAAGGATTGAACCTTGCTCTTCCTAAATATGTGCAAGTTTTTTTTGTGAACAATGTTTATCTTATGGCATTATTTTTTTGAAAGTCATCACAAATTATATTATTTTTATGATCTTTTAGACATTTTTATCATCACAATTTTGTAAATCTCTTTCAAAATTTAAAATTTTTTTAACTTATTATTATGTAAAAATAATTGACTGTTGTTGTTCATTTGAGCTTTTAAAAATTTACTTTTGATTATAATATTAGTTTTATGAAGAATATATTTTAAATAATATAATAATATTTTTAAGAATAATTTTTTTATATATTTTTCAAGAAATACTTGTAAAAATACTTTCAAGTCAATTAGGCTAACTTGGTGCCCAATTGTACATTAGGCTGGGCATCGAGCAAGGGTGATACCCTGCACATGGACAACCCTTACGAGAGGCAAGAGAGATGATTGAAAAATTAAAATAATAAATGAGACTTTTTTATCATGATAGGAGGTTAGGGGTGATTTTGTAAATGAAATAATTATCTTATGTCACTCCATTCTTGACCCCTCTAATTTGGGAGAAAAAAATTGAGCTTTGGATGACAAAGGAGGGCTTTAGAGGCCCTTCCTTGCTATTCCATCCCTCTTTAAAAAAACTTCACAAACAATAGTTTTGGCCTTTTGGCCATTTCACTTCATTTCATTTCCTCTTAAAAAAATTTCTCAAACCTAATGTAAAGTCCATATAAATATAAAAAATATTTTTAAAAAAATTATTTTCAATTAGACTCAACAATACTCATATTTGACTAAGTCAGATAATTATATAAAAAAAAGCACTATAGCAAGCTGAATGTACATAAAAATACTAGATTATTTTAACAAGTTAATACTAGTCCCAGTGGAAAACAGTAAAGTAGCTCATACATAAAATCTTGAGCTTAGGTTCGTACGCATGAATGCAAAAAGTATCATCTTGGTTTATTTCATACTCAAGGCTATTTCATTTCCACCAAAACCATGAAAACGAACATCCATTTGCATGCGAGTGTAGGGTTTGGCATTTTAGGTTGTACTTGTTTGGATTGTAAGGTGTGTGTGTGTGTTTGGGTTTTTCTTTTCCTTTTTTTCTTTCTTTTGTTTTGGGGCCAAAGGGATTGGCAACTAGTAAATTAATGTGTGGAGTAGTGTGACAAAGTTAAAAGGAGATTTTAGGGTAACCCCACAGGTGGTGGTACACATGGCTTATTGGTACTGTGGTTTGGTTGCCTCCCAATTCCACTATGCCCTTAGCCTACAAACATAGACACCCTCACACTTTATATCATTTTGGTGGGGAAACTCTCTTGATAAGAAACAATGATCCTATTTTGGCATTTATTATAAAGATTTACTTTAACTTTCCTTTACATGGAACAAAGGGTGAAGACAGGGGATCAACCAAGGTCACAGCTCCTCCTAACTTTTTAATTTTTTTCTTAATAAAATGTAAGAGTTATATATTTGCAGCCTCTAAGTTGGCACATTATAAAAGTCTTGAGATACTATATGAAATTTTCATTTCAATTTTATAGTAGTCTGTTACACATATAAAATCCAACTATTTTAATTGTTTGAAAATATAGTTATCATATGATCTACTTATTTTAATAAAATAATATTATAATTGCTTTTAAAGCATTGATGTCATTGATTTTCTTTCATTCATATTTGATGAGAGAAATTATGATAATTATTACTAACAAACTTTGTTAAGCACATAAAAAAATCTCAATATATTGAATGTTATGTACTTAATATATATCATAAAATTACTAATCTTTTAGAAAAAATTACATTTTTTGTAATAACAAGACAATTAAAATTTATTATATGAATGATTTTTACCATAATATGCTTAGATCTCATCAACATAAAAAATTTGTGATAATTGAGCATAATTACCATGTTGATATATTTATTTACTACAATTATCAATTGAAAGAATTAAATAGTAAATTTAGTAAGCAAGTAATAGAGTTTTTTAAATTAAATAAAACTTTAAATTTCAAGGATACATTTAAATTATTCAATGCTTATGGAAAAAATAAAATCTTTACTAATTCAATGATAGTTTATATTGATAAGGAAATTGTTAAAAATTTTATTGTATACATGATAATTAATTATTCTTAGCTCATACAAAATTTATGCGCAAAACTTAAAAAATAAAGATATATATTTATTTTTATTTTGTGTGTGTGTGTAAAATTGAATATAAATGCATATGTTAAAATATTTATGTTATATTAATGATATATAAAGATTTAATTTTCCCTCAAGTATCATATATGCTTTGTCATTTTAACCGCCCTTAATAATTTTTTTTAGCTCTGCCCTTGCATGAAACCACCTTTCCACCTTATCCTCCTTCCCGAACACATTCCTCCTCCTTAGCTTCTCCCTCAACATTCCTCTTTCTACACATCCATCATGTCCCCTTCAGTTGTATAGGGGTGTTTATAGGATGGGATGGAATCAAGATAGCCCTATCCCATGTTCTATTTTAAAAAATGAATGGCACTGAATTTTAGTCTTGTCCCATCTTAAAAGTTTTCTTATCTCGTTTGAAATCAGAATAGGATAGGACAGAGATTGAGACATCCTAAGAAAACATACAAAGTGTAAAAGAAAGACTTGTACAACAAGATTTATTAAATTACATAATTTGTTAAGTCCAAAATCAAAATAACATGAGTATATAAATTCAATAATTAAATTACAAAAACTATAATTTAAAGTGAAAGAACACAATTACTACAACCACAACTTAAAATCAAGTACACAACAACTATAAATGACCTCCAAGCTATAAGTACTATGACAACAAAAGAATCAATGAGCTATATAACTTAAGTGAGCAAATGATTATGTAAAAAGAAAATAATACTTTCTCTTTTTAAAAATGTAAAGTATTTTTGAAGAGTTAGATATTAAAAAATATAAGTCATTTTTAATCTTTTAAAGTGTAATCATTATCTTTTTGCTCAAAAGTACCCTTATTGATAGTGACTTTATATTTATTATAAGATTTTAATAAGATTAAATATAAAAAAATAGAGTTAGTTTAAAAGTAAGTAACTATTTTATTGGGGTGAAATTTGTTTAAAAATGTTTATATTTTTAAACGGAAGGAATATATATATATACTCTAACTTTAACTCAATAAATAAAATACTAAATATTAAAAGAAAAGAAAAATATATAATAAGATATTTAGGATGAGTTAGATCGTCACAACGGTGATCTTGTATCCTATTTTCATCTTTAAATAATTAAGATGAAATTAAGTTGATTGAGACGGGAACAAACATAACCACTGCTACTTTTGTATTTCAATTACTTTTCCCATAAACCTAGCATTCATTCTTTTTAACCATTTCTGTTTTTTTTTTCTTTCCATTATTATTCTATTTTCCTGCACAAATTCAAACTCATCAATTCCACCAAAAAATTATTATTTATTATTTATTACTCCCTCTACTCCTCAATATAAGACCTAATTTAAGGATTTTTTTTAGTTCTAAATAATATGACATATAAATCCTTTTGTTCTCCCTCATTTAACATTTTCCCTCCAAATTATCCTTATTAATTTAACCGTTTTTTTCCTCACTCTTTTTGTCTTCTACATCTAAGGCGGGGCTCTCTCTCTTTGGGAGTATTTTAGAAAAAATTAACAATTTTTTATACAATAATGACAAATAACTAACTTAATCAATTTTTTAATTTTCACGAATTAGTGAACCGGGTCGTATATTTCAAATTGAAAGAAGCATGACATTACTGCAATTTAAAATTTTCAATGTAAAATGGTTTAGCCCTATAGCTCATTCATTTCCTCAGATTTGAGGGCTGCCTAATTTCCTCTTTAAATACTACTCCTCATTCCTTAACATTTTTCAGTCTAGTGTGGGGCTTATGCTCATTTTTTATGGGCCCACTTATAAAGACTTCTTTAACATTGCACTTCTAAGCTGCTTGTAAATTTAATTCTTATTTCACTCAGCAGTCCTACTAATTAGACTTTTCAATTTGGGCCTTAGGGTTAGTTTGACAGTGATAATCAACAGTGTTTTTTTGTCCCAAAGAAAAATAATGAAAGAAATTTAATATATTTTTATTAACTCAGGCAAGTTAATTAATTATACATGATATTATCAATATCAATATTAATCAATAACAATGTAAAATAAAAAAATTATAACAGGTTGCAATATTTGTCAATAATAAACAGTATAATCCTTTTTCTGACTTCATGCATGTAAATATATGAATATCGGACTTCGTTTCTGTGTAAGTCCACAGCAATGAATTTGAATTATTTACGTTCATAAAAGTTAAAAAATATACTGCATTTAGAATAGCGTGCTAAAAATTACTTCCTTCATTCAAAAATATAAAATATTTTTTAAAAAATTAAATATTAAAAAATATAAAAGTATTTTTAGTCTTTCGAGATATAATTATTGGCTTTTTTTTTCTAAAAGTGTCCCTATTAATAATGACTTTATATTTATTGTGGGTGTTTAATAGGGGTAAATATAGAAATATAGGATTAGTTTGAAAATAGATAACTACTTTATTGAATGGTGAGATTTGATTAAAAATATCTTATATTTTTAAATGGAAAGAGTAATGGAAAGATTATAAGCAAATATGATATATTATGTTTTACCCATTCAACAATATAAGACAATTTTTTTTCAAATAAGATGTTAAAAAAAGGATTTGGATTTTCTTAAATTTGATATTAGTAAATTTATGTGAAGTTTTCCCTTCCAGAAAAGAGAGAGAAAATTTTATATTTTATAAAAAATAATATAAATAAAATACTAAACTAGAAAACTTAACTCAAATAACAAATTTTAATTTCAAAAGATTTAGATCCATTAAAAATTACATGACATTTTTTGTCTTTTAAAATATAATTAATGAATTTTTTTAGATATCTTTAATTAGTGATGTAATTAATAAGATTTTTTAATTAAGACATCATACTAAATATGAATAAATATAAAGAGAGTGTGAAATTTTAAAAATAATTAATTACTTAAAAGTGTAATTTAGTTAAAAATGTCTAATAATATTAAAGAGAAGGAGTATACGGTGTATTTTTCCTTTGGCCAATATATAGTACTCCTTTTGTCTTAAATTATAAGATATTTTTAAATAAAATTTTATATATTAATAAATCTCATTAAATATACTTAATAACTTTATCTTTAAAAAAATATAAATTTTCAAAAATAGCTACTCCTTCAT
Organism: Prosopis cineraria; assembly: GCF_029017545.1. Lineage (NCBI taxonomy): Eukaryota > Viridiplantae > Streptophyta > Magnoliopsida > Fabales > Fabaceae > Prosopis > Prosopis cineraria. The sequence continues at coordinate 19,585 of NW_026555827.1, read as the reverse complement.
TCCAAATTATAAAACACTTTTAGATAAAATCTCACATATCAATAAATCTCATTAAATGCACTTAACAATCTTATTTTTTTCAAAATAAAAATATAAACTTCTCAAAATACCCATCATTTAATATAATGAAAAGAAAAGTGATGGAAATTAATTATAGAAAGAGAAAGGGTAATATTGAAATTGAAAAATTTAATAAAATTTTAATATACTCAAAGTGCCTTATATTTTGAAATAAAAAATTTCTTTAAAAGTGCCTTATAATTTAAAACGGAGGAAGTATCATTTAATATATTAAAAATAGAAATGATGAAAATTAATTATAAAGAGAGAAAGAGTTATATTAAAATTGATATATTTAATAAAATATTAATTTATTTAAAGTATTTTATATTTTGAGATAGAAATTTTTTAAAAAAATGTTTTATAATTTAAGATGAAAAAATATATTTTTTAATGATTATATTATATGAATGTAATTACGACAATCTATGAACATGGATCCGCGTCCCTTCTGCTGGAGGAAATTTTTAAAATTTTTCTAGTTAAAGGTTACGTGCGAGAAAAATGAATGTAACATTTAAAAGATAAGGAGAGGATCGACGCTCGACAATCTAGGGGCTTTCCACCGAGGATGCGCTGTACTCGTAGTGTTTTGATTTGACTTTGACTCAAATCCTGCGTTCATTAAATGTTAAGATTTTAGACCGACCAACCTTTGAAGTGTAAAAGCTTTTTAAGTACTAATAATACAATTTGATTGTTGTCATTTGTACGATATGTATTGTGACCTTTCTCATTCAAAAATTAAATAAATCTATTGTATTTATTTTTATTATTAAAAAACATAAAATTATTATTATTAAATTCATATAAGTGTAAGCTGTGATGCGGATGCAGAAAGTAGCGAATGATTCGTACAGAGGTGATTGGGTCAGCAGAAGCATCCGAATCTGCTATGTCAGAAATTCGGACCTTCCACTTCATCCTCCATTCGCTTCCAGCCCAACCTTCCCCTTCCTCATCTTCTCATTCTATTATATATAATAAAAAACAATAGGGGAATTACAAACAAAGATCTTTTGAAAAAGTTAATATTAAATTTAGAATTTTAATACTAAAACATGGGAGAAGGGACATTAAATTTGAGATATTTGGTGTTTAAAAAAATTATAACTTAATATTAATTTTTTTATATAATTCTTACTTGTCATTCTCCCATAACAATATCCCCCCATCACTGTTGGTTTAATTGTATCCAGGTGTCCCAAATGTTCTCATCCACTAAGTATCCTGCGTGGCATTATGAAGATTGTGGGAGACAGTGACACAATTCAAATCCGGCTCAAGTGGGCGTAGTCATTCAATGTGCATAAAAATATGAACTTTCAAGTTAACCCATTCTGAAAATGGAAGGTCAAAAGAGTTAACCAACCATACAACTAAGGAACGCAGCGTAGAAAGTGACAGAAAACTGAAAGGAACGTTATTTTCTTCATCACAAGCCACAACCACACCCACTCATGAATCGAATTGAAGTGTCTCTTTAGTAAGACGCTCCCGTTTAATTAACTGCAAGCAACCCACCCAAGACGCGGACATGCCTAACGGATACATATTCCATATGCGTGAATCATCACAGCTTTCATTACAATTAATAATTTCCCATGTCACATGTCACACAGCAAGACTAGTAGCTCCAACTTTAAGAGAATTGTGCATGACTTTTACCTAAAGGACAAGGAATTTATATAAATGCAATAGTAAAACATAAATTTCATATATTAAGGGTGATTGAGTGTGTATTTGATTTTCAGTTTATCAAGAGTTCATTTGATAAAAGTCCATTCGGTAAAAGTCAGTTTAGTGAAAGTTAGTTGTTGTAATAAAATTTATATTTAAATTTATTTTTTCAAAAGTCTATTTGCTACACTGAAAATTGTTTAATTTGTGATAGTGAAATGTATTTTTAAATATACAATTATCAAAAAAGATATTAATTTATGATGATTTGTAATTTTTATTATATAAATGTAATATATTTAAAATATTTAAAAAATATGATAAAGATTTTAAATAATATAAAATTTAATTTATAATGTTAAAAATTTAATCTCTAGTTATTTGTACTTTTCTAATTTATAATTTTAAAAAATATGATAAAGATGTATAACTTTTATTATACATTAATGCTAAAAGCTAATATGATTAATTATTCAATTTATAATGTTAAAAACTTGATACCTACTAATTATTATTATTATTATTATTATTATTATTATTATTATTGAAACGATAATTATATTTTTAATGAATTAATTATTTGTTAAGTAAAAGAATAAGAAGATTATATTTGGGATAATATAATCAAATAATATCCTACTTTTAAAATTTACTTTTCAAAATTTTTAAATAGTTACGTTTTAAAAATTTAATTTCAGTAATGTGCTTTTGCTTTTTTATAAAATATTTTATCTAAATAATTTTTAATATCAAAATAAAATTTTATTTTGTGAATGTAAAATGTAAAAAAATCAAACGGGCCTGAGTGCTGAAAGATTTACATAAGCACATAACGATGCTCCAATTATATTATTAAAAAAAGTGAATTTCATGGATGATTAGCTTCATGTATCACTGTTTACATGTAAGTAGAAATGCAGAAATCTAACTTAAAAAAAAAACGACTTTCAATAAAGTTGTCGTCATTTGAAGCGTTACCTAAAATTGGTTAAGTGCCTCTTGTACAATATATCACCATTCTAGCCGCCTTCATTATTGTGTTCATCAACCCCACTCTGTCACTCCCATCCAAAATTACTTTTATCGCCCTCTTGTTTATAGTTCTTCGCCTTGGAACTCCTCAATTATTGCCCCTAACTGTTTTTCTTCAGTTTCGACCTTGTTAATCATAATCACAACTCTAAACACACAAATTAATGACCCGAACAAAAACATTATATTCCTAAAATTTGATCATCATATTAATCAAATCATAATAAGCTACGTACAAGTTGAAGATCCGCATCGTTCTCCCTACGTTACCAGAGAAATTAAGAGAACAGAGAAAGGGGTACAAAAGGGAGGGACAACAACAATAGCTATAATGCGTAACTTCTTGTAGTGTGTTCTTTCCTTTGTGCCGAGAAAAGGGTAAATTGGGAACTTCAGGAATCCGCCATGGAAGCTCTTCGCGTCCTCCTTCTTCGCCCGCATTCCCTCGAAATTTCCAGATCTGCGATTCTGCGCAGTTATTCCAACTGTTTCTTTCCGTTTCTTCTCTTGCTTTCTACAAAAGCAAAAGAAACAAAGACGAAAACAGAGCGATTGCAGGAACCGATGAACCGATCGACGGCGATGGAGCCGCCGTCGACGGAGGAGGGGGGCTGTAGTAGTAGAAAGGGAAGTAAGGCACAATTGGGTTCGGAGGCGGCGGCGTCGGGTAGTTCTTGTTATACGGAGGAGGGTAATACGTTCCTCCGCCGCCGATCCCTCCTCCGCCACCATACGACGGGGGAGGCGGGGACGAGTAAGTGTACTGAGCAGGCGGGGGAGGAGAGTAATAGTACGATCCACCACCGCCGGAGCTGGGCGGAGAAGGAGGGGGAGGGCAATTGGCGGACGATGAAGCCGGAGGAGGAGGAGAGGGCGGCGGCGGAGAGGGAACCGGATTACAGGGGTTCTGACAAGATGAGCACATTGTGCACTGGATCTGCTCCTTGGAGACGGATTTGAGAGAATCCGCCATAGCCAGAGCAACAAACAGAGGCATGAAAGCGAACAAGATTCTGAGAAGAGGAGCCATTGGAGGCACGGAGGAATCAGAGGGAATGATCCAAGAAGTGGAGCTGATCAGAACGATGAAGACAATGGCGATGTGAGAGAGAGAAAGAGTGAGGATGATAATGGAGGGTGAAGAAAGAGTTAGCAAGCGAATCTTATCTTTGAAGGAAGGGAGACTCTGCACAACAACCTTTTATCCATGTGTCTTAAAATTTTTACTTAATTAATTTTTTTTTTTTTCAAATCAGAGTGAGAAATAAGAGAAAATGGAGAAAAAGAAGGATGAGAATTGAGACTACTGAATGTGAAGTTGTGAACAAGAAAAGGTAAGAGACTGACGCCGACACGTTTTACTTTGGGAGAAAGCGGTAAGGATTGAAGACATTTATGTATAATATAGTATAGTTTCAGGTAACATTGGGATAGACATCGGACGTAAAATTGTAATATGCCAATCTAACGTGAGTTTTACCATTTTCATCACTGTGTTCGACCACATTGTGTGTAATTTTGTTTGTATTCGTGTATTGGATCACACGTACACTAGACGCAAACTCCGCATTGTCCTTTTGACATCACAAGAGCTTCGTGTCACGCTCGAATTCTCGTTTGCTTTTCTTGCAGTTGCCCAAAACATATTTGGCCCTATTTCATTACAAGCCTGCATTTTTTTTTTTTTGCCTTTTCTTTGTTACAATTTTCCAAATATATATATATATATAGAGAGAGAGAGAGAGAGCTATTTTTAAATTTACATTTTTGTTTAGTTTTTTATGTATATATCGGATGGATCTAAATATGAAGACCGAAATATATTTTATAAGTTTTACCTTTTACTTCTACCTAGAATTAGTCATATGAATCAATTTTATAAATTAATTATATCACATTCTATAATTAGTTATATTTAAAATTAATCATATTGATTATTAATCAATTTTTTATAATAATCAAACGCACTGAGTGGCATTTACAAATATCAGTGGACGTGTAGATGATTCATTCAATGTTTTGCGTTGGGGCGATGAAATGCATTGCATGGATGGACAAATGGAAAGAAATATTCTCACCATCTTAAATTATAAGATAATTTTAAATAAATTTATTATTTTAAAATTATATAAGACAAATTCATAAAAATAAATTTTTTTAGTGAATTCTTTTTAATATTATCCTTCAATTAGAGAGAGAATTGAAATGAAATTATAAAATAATAATTAAATATATAAAGGTATTTTTAAAAATTTATAATTTTATTTTAAAATATTGTAATTTGTAAAGTGACATTAATCATTAGTATTTTATTGATATGTAGAAGTATAATTTTATCTCATATTATTTTATAATTTGAGGTGGAAAGGGTACATTTGCCTCTTGGTAATATTTTTGCTTTTCTCTTCAATATCCGTCCATGTGTCATTTCATCCTCATTTACTTAATTAGGCTTGTCATTTTATCATATCTATTTCGATTACTACATTATAAGGATTACGTTTTTTCCCGAAAAAAGTCGTTATGCCTAATGTAACTTGTGCACAATTAGTTATTTCCCTCATTCAATATAATTACTTATTTCGGCATCTTTTCTTGTAAATTATGTTCTCTTCTGATCATGACAAATTTACACTTATTTTGAAGGGTTTCAATTTGCCATTTATCTTTTTATTTCATATAATTCGATTTTTTTTTCAAAACTACCATCGTAATATTAATATCTACTACTAAATCTCACAATATTAATAAGTGATAAATGATCCAGCTATATCTAATTGTATTAATTTCAAACCAAGAATAATTCTCTAATTAAAAATTAATTTCATATATACATTGAAATTTTGTGATTTTTTTATGCCTTTTTTGGTGAGCCACACTAATTTGCTAGAGTTGTCAATAAGAAATGACTCAACCCTTATAAGCTCAATCTTTAAATACTCAAGTTCATAAGCTCTCTTATATTAAAATTAATATTTTTTTTAAACCAACTCTTATTAACAAGGCTCAAGGTTGAGTTTGAAAGCCCATATATATTTTTTTAAAAAAAATTAAAATTTATATTTATAATAATACATATATAAATTTTAAAATACATTAATTAAATATTTAAAAGATAGTAATAACTTCCAATATATACAGACGCCAAAACATAATATAAACCACACAAGTTTAAATTGCCTGTAATTCAAAATGTAAATATTTTTTGGTCCTTATTATTATCATCAATATTTATTCAAAAATAAAATATTATATCATTTGGAGAAAGATCTACTTGGAAGTGGTGTATTATTAATCCCACCAACTTCATCTTTATCACCTAGAATAAATGCTTGATAAATTATATTATTCTAATATATTAATTTAAAATTTTAAGTAAATTATGTATATAATAAAGTTATAAAAAAATTATAAAGGCTTAATTAAGGGTTAGCTTGAGCTGAACTCATTTTTGTAGTGTCTATAAAGGTAAGGTTTAAAAACCTTTTTATACTAAAATTCCTTTTTACCTTAAGTTCAGCCCTCAAAATATATATATATATAAAAGCATAGCCTGTCAGGCTTTGCTCTTACTGAAAACTCTATAATTTGCTAGCAGTAACGACTAGATTGATGACTAAACCTTGTTACCTAGATAAGAGCTATCTCATTCACATTATTCTTATGACATAGTCGAATGAATGGTTGTTTACTTCTTTTCATTCAAAAATCAAATAATATGTGTGCTCATTTGTTATATTTGGTCTTGAGGAGAATGCTTAACAAAATTTTAACCTTACTAGGCATATTTTAAATAGTGAATGTTAATCAAGAAAAACAAATGTTAAGCAATGAAGAATGAAGTATGTGGGAGAAAAAATCCATTGCGAGAATTACTCCCAATTAATTACATACTCATGTAGCTAATTAAGCTTGACTTAGTAATTATTTATTTGTGTAACCTTTAAAAGTACTTTTAAATCATATTTAGAATGTGTTTTAACTAAATCTAACAAATAGTTTTCCAAATATATTTTTGTTAAATATAAACTGAAAATCAACCACACGTTAAGATAATCGTATAAAAATTGCTTATGAATGTTGAAGATCACCTATACATGTAGCCAAGAATTTAAATGACACCGGTAAAAGATGAGTTATTTGAGTGAAATTATAAGAAGAAATGAGTATTTAGCTAAACTAATAATTATTGTGGTTTAAACTAAAAGGACAAGAGCAACTGCAATTTAGCTAAATTCCTAACTGAAAGGCCACTGAATCATCTCTCCATCATTGCAAGACACCAAATTCAAATCCCTTTCATTATTTTCTACAGAAAGACTTAATGCTTTGTATTAAATAATTAACAAGTATATATGTGTAGTGTGTGGTTTTTGTCAAAAGGATTTCTGGAATCCATATAAGAAAGAGGAAGAAAGAGGGCAAAGTCATGCATGCCCAAAAAGAAGTCTTGTGATGTTTTCATGAATCCCAAGGCTTAATAGTGGTAAGAAAGTATGGTGGTGATAGCATCTCGTGAAGGGCAAAGAGGAGAGAGAGGGAGGAATAATGGCCGTCCACTGAGACTTTCCAGGCTGTATTAGGGTTTTATTAAAGTCCATTGTCCCTCCATTAGGTCTCCGCCGTAGGCTCCACCGCCCAACACTTTTCTTCCTTCAAGCATCCTTCCAATCATGTTTCTCCCTTTGGCCTTTTCCCTCCATAAACCCCCCGTGTTTTTCTCTCTTTTTTGTTTAAAAGATGTTTAGTTGTCTTGTTTAATTATAATTGTTTAGTTACATTCTTTATCATCTTCTCCACCAACCATTGTTGTTCTAAGGAGTCAAGAAACTCAATAATCCATTCAATATTATAATTTATAGAACACCATTAATTAACTTATACTTCTAATAAATTATCTAATTATTATACACTTTTTCCATGTCTACTTTTATTTAGTAAGTTGCATCAATTATAAAATTTTATTAATCACATCCCTAATTTTTAAAAAAATTATATTAATTACACCATGAAAAACTCTCAAATGCCTTGTATTTTTTAATATTATGTTTTAGAAAAAGTTCCTCATAATATTCAAGAGGGAAAATATTTTTTAAGTAAAGCATCAAATGTAGATTTTGAAAGAAAATGCACCATTTTGATGAGATAAAGGGGGTATCCCTCCGTTTACCACGTAGTGATTTAAACCCAAATTAATTAATACTGTAGTAGTGAATATCACATGTACAATTCATTTATCAATATATGTTCATCTCATGCACGTTTTCTGTCTTTATTGCTTTTAATTAGTTAAATCGTTGCATTATCTAAAAAAAATACAATTAAATAAGAGTTAATAGTAATTGGATTTTGATATAGAACTCTCCACCTCCTGAATGTTGAACTCTTTCACTGTTAAATTACCTCAAATTTTGTCTATTGTAGTAAAAAAAATCACTTTAAATATATATGCCCTGGAAAGATTAAGGACAAAAAAATACTAGTATTTCAAAAGCTGATCTCTTTATAAAATGCATAATAATTAATAATTCACCAAAGCAAACGTGTCAATAAATTCTGAGTGATTCCTCTTATAGGTAGCAGCTAACTGACCACAAACTGCATGTTTCCTGAATAATTATTTAACAGGTTGGTTCGATCAAAATTATACATATAGATTTGGAAAGACAAATAATGTTGTTTAGTTTGCTTAAAAAAATGGGAAGTTATAAAATAATAAGCTAATTATTATAAAACTGTATACATTTATAAATTTAGGTTGACTGTACGAATATCTAAAATCTAAAAATCTATTGATAAAACAAGTGATGATTAATATTTAAACATTATATTATTAATTAATTTATAAATAAATGAAAAAAATTATCAAAAACATTTAGTATATCAGTGCTCGACGAGACATTTTACTTTTCTCTCGTTCCAAAATCTTTCTACATTGTCTGTCAAATACTCAAACTTACTGATCAATTCGTAGGATTAATTGTATAAAGTATAGAATTAAGTAACTCATTAAAAAAATGCATTCAGTTTCGGATCTTTATATGAAAAGATATTTCCGTTTTCCTTTCCACAAAGCAATGTGCACATTATTTCATGGAAAAGACGCAAACGTAGTATTGAAAGGTTATGTATACGGTCTTCGTAGAGGTTTATTTACGTTTCTATATATGTATTTATTTAATTATACTGAAGTGAATGTCAAGAAAAGGCACCTTTCTAACAAAATGAAAAAACGAGTGAGAAAAAGAGAGCGCGATTGTGGGATCTTGCTTTGCACTTTAATTCTTCACTCGTTTGCTTTGCACTTTGTGCGTTGCTTTTGAGTTTTTGTAAAGCTTTTGTTTTTCAATTTGAAAGCGTTCTCTTCTACTATGGTTACTTCCCAGGAAATCATATATCCGATATCCTTTCGCTGTCGAGAGCATTAACAGAATTTGTACCCACTTTTCGTTAATCCTATGATCCTCATGTTCCGTTCAATATTCTCATTCCATTCCGTGATTTCTTTTCAGATAATATACATATATATGTATATAGCGTGTGGTTTTTTCTTTAGCAATTAAATATAGTATATGGACATGTTAGTGTTTGCATTCAAATTGTGAATTTGAAGGCTCAAACTTAACTTAATTTAATTGACTTTAAAATAATTAAAGAAAATATTTATAAAATCTTAGCCACTAAATTAAAACCATCCGCACTACACCTATGATGAGTAGTCATGATAGAGGAAGTGCTTTATAAATTTAAGGAAACTGACGATCATAAGGCTTGAATACAAAGCCAGGATCATCTATAAATAGAGGAGTCCTTTCTCAATAATGATCATCAGTATCAACAAACTATTAGTCCAAACCTCACGTCTATTACCTTATTTTACTTTTTTTTTTATCATGTAGTTTTAGTCTTTATGTTTCTATTGTATGGTCGACATAGCCCACTACATCTTTCTTAATTAATGTATTTCTGCTTTTCTACATTTACATTAATTTTCTTCACTTCTCATTCTCACATTCGGGTGAACTATGGTAAGGGAACCCAGGTTTCTCACGTTTGAATAGAAGTTAGGTTCTTCCATCCTTTTGAGACCCCACGTCTTTGACAGGACAACACCACACTTGATTGTTTTTTACAAACAGTTAGTATCATAAATATCAAGTCATATCAAAAGACTAGTTTATTAGGTAGGAGAGTTCACTGAACTTATATATCCCATTTTTTTTTGTAATTATAAAGCTCCTTCGTATGGGACTCATATAACACAATGCATGTTTATTCAGTAGCCGACTTTCCCAACAATTTCATTCCATGACACTTCACTCAACTTTTTATTGGTCAAAATATATCCTTCATGGGTAGGACTCTTTGTAACATCAACTTCTTAATATAGAAGCACAAAGGTTATTGTGCTATGTAAACAATAAAAATACCAAGCGTGTCAGAGACACTGTGTCTCAAATGATAACAAAAGATTCTCAAGCTCCCTTACCACAATTTACTCAGATGTAAAGATATAAAAGAATTGGAATAATAAGTGTTTGATTAATAGAATATATGCAAACTACAAAGTCGTAAAGATTACAGAGCTAAATATGATGCCAAAAACTATTTGAATAAAAAGTTAAAAGTGTAATGGGCTTCGGTGGTAGATTGTTGTTCGGTCCCCTCTCTCTGTGACCTTATTATTCTAGCTTCTCAAACATTAAATCTCCTGGTAAAAACTAAGTTCCTTTAATTTGAATAACTAAAGTAATCAAGTTTGTCAAATGATTAAGCCCCCATAAAACTTGGAGCTCGTTTGCAAAGGATTGAGGATTCAGCCGGCATAGTCTACGAGATTCATGACATGATCCTCTTATTTGCAATGCATATAAGCTATTATTAACTATCAACTCGTGTTCCTGAAATATCTGTGGATAATGGCCATGACCTTGTGAGATTTAGGGCTTGTTGAGATTATGGTCTATTGTGAGGCAACAATCTAGATAAAGATTCAGAGTCTTAAGGGATTCATGGACCTAAATTGACCAAGATCTGGACTAGCCTCGTTGTGGGATCACTTATTGAGCCTGACTTTTCATTCACCTAGCTCGATCTTTGCTATGGCTATTATGTCTTTTTAAATAAATATCGTATCAGTTTTAGCCTAAACAATTACAAACACAAGTTTGAAGGGAGAGTAGCGGTGGATCCATGATCCGAAGCCAACAAGAGTGTGTATTTTTCTAACAATGGTTGTGCATATAATCATATGAAATTATTAATATTAAAATTATACAAAAAATTAATTTATTTATAACTACTTAAATTGAAGAAATTATGTACTTTCTTTTTTGTGATGCAGAGGGAGTAATATGTAAAAGCCCCCCTAGTGAATAAGCATGTATATGAATTATGAAAGTAGGAGATGATACAGAATTTATCTGGCAACACAGCAGACTCCACAGCTCTCTCCACCTCTTTACATAGAGAATGAATACAGGGAAATAAACTACTCTTTTTGCCTATTATTCATAATATAGTAAATTACTCCAAGAGTAAAACATGAAAGTGTCATTAAATACTGTTTTATTATAAAGAGTGAGAAGAAGTATTTAATTATATTATCTTCTTCATGCCCACATTAATTAATACAAGGAGTACTATATATGATATTTGGTAGGTACAGTAGAAAAATATTTTCTCTATAAAAAAAATGAAAAATGCACCTATCCTTTTTTTTTCTTAGTACATTTTCCATTTCTTTTTTAGAAAGCATTTTTTGTTTCATATACCAAACGTAGATTAAATGTCCTACATTTTGGATATAGCTAGAAAAAATATTTTATAATTTAGACCGGCTTATAAAACTAATGTTTCCCTATAAATATATTCATAACAAATAGAAGGAGTGCATGATAAGCGTAGTATATATACACTCCTTTCATCCTATTTATAGGACAAAGAGAAAATTAATTTTTATCATATTTAGTAGGCATTTCTCTATTTTTTGTGTTTAACTTTTATACCCTTATTAAATGTTAGAAAAATTATTAAAAAATTATTCTTTATATCCTTATTAGAGGGTAGGGGGTGAAAAATTATTAAATTTTAAAATAGAATCAATAAAATTTAGTGTTTTCATTGACTCTAGTAAAACATACTCTCTCCGTTCGAAAATGTAAGGCATTTTTTTAAGTGTTAGATATTTAAAAATGTAAGATATTTTTCGTCTTTCAAAGTGTAATCATTGTCTTTTTTTCAAAAGTGCCCTTATTGATAATAACTTTATATTTATTGTAAGGTGTTTAATAAGAATAAATATAAAAAGATAAGACTAGTTGAAAAGTAGGTAACTGCTTTATTAAGAGTGAAATTTAATTAAAAATATTTTATATTTTAAACGGAATGAATATTAAAAATAACTTATAAATAATATAAATGGAGTATATATATATATATATATATGTAGAAATTAAAGATATTTTCGTGTCGAAGTTTGGGCTATAACCTATTCATCACTAGTTAGCTCGCGCACACAAAGTCTACTGTTATAGGCTTATAGCATCCCCCTAACTTAATTAATAATGCGGCCCAACGACAGAGCATATGAACAGTGTTGTTGGGCTTTATATTAATCACAGTTATGGGTTTTAGACTTTCGTACTCTGTTTGTGACTGCGCGTGTGAGAAAAATAAATAATGTTCACACGAGTGAATATCAGTGTTTGGATTGCTCCTTTAAGAATACGATATTATATTGTCTCCCAATCCCAAGTCACTCGTACTTATATGGGTTCATTCTCAGAAAGTGATCGATGTATATAGTGAGCCAGAAGGTTTTGCATTTGGAATCTTACATAATCTGTGACAAATATATCTTGCAGGAGCAATATATGATATCTCATGTTATATGTTCCGGATAGAGTGTACTGTACTGTTGAATATTGGATATCCGTTGCATGTGTGCATGATGGTGAGTGATTTTTCTGCTTCCTTGTTGTGGTTTGGCTCCATCGCTGCTTTAATTTCCATGAGCCAACAAGTTGTCCAACCAATTCTATCATTTGGCTGCAGCTGCATCATGAGCACGAGGCTGCTCACTCATGCTATGTAAGTTTTGTGAAGGTCCAGGATCTGTCGAAGTTGTTTCCTTTAATTGACATGATCAAGAAACATAGCTAAGCTTTTTTATATTAGGCAAGTTAATTAAATTAATGACGTGAATTGAAGCCAAGGCAATCTGGAAGTTAAATAGGTGTTATCATGTGTTAATTAATGCTTGTTAGCTAGAGATCCATTCATGCATACTTCATTAAGAATATACATTTGGATGCGTCGATAGAATTGAATTTTATATTTCAAATCTTATATTCAAATTTTATGCATTTAAAATTCTTCATTTGAATAGTATAAAATTTTCAAATTCTAATATTTTGAAATCCTTTAGTAGGGTTCACACTTGAAATATAAAAAAATGTATTTTGAAAAGAAGTCAAATTATATATTTGAAACGAATAAGTTAAAGCAAGGATTTACAATTTTAAAATTTATGATAATAAAATTTATCAAAATAATTTAAATTCATGAATTTTTATTTATTCAAATAATAAATTTTGCTCAAATGCAAATAATCTCTAACTCAAAACACAATACTCTCTAATTTGTCCAAAGCATTTATATATAATTTTTCATTTATGCCCCTATTAAAGAGGAGAGATAATAAATGAGAGAACTTTTGGTCAATTTTATTCCTAAGGGTATTATTGGGGAAAAAATTTCTATCTATTACATATTTAAAATTTACAAGTAAATTTACCTATTTTCCTTGGTATTGAAAAAGTAATATTTGTTCCTTTTTTAAAAAAAAAACAGAGGGTACCACTATTATGTTTTTTTTTTTTTTTTGCCAGAAGTGCTATTATGTTTGTATTCATATTTCAAGACACTCCCTCCATTTGGACTTCAAAATTAGAAGATATTTTTAATGAATTTATACTTTTAATAAGTTAGTTAGCAAAATTTAAAATTACATTTTTTTTGTCTTCACCTTTATTTAATGAAAGGTTAAGGGTTTAAAATGCTCCTCAACTAAGTGAAAATGGTCAAGATTATCTCTAAAGTCAAAAAATGATTATTTATGTCCCTCAACCAATAAAATTTTTTATTCCATCACCCTATCATTCATTCAATCAAATTTCATTATTAGTAAGGCCTGCATTTGATTTTTTTAATATTTTAGTGGGTCTCACCAATTTTTTTTTATAGGATTAAGGGTTTAAAATACCTTTCAACTAAGCAGAAAGGGCCAAGGTTACCTGTAAAATTAAAAAAGGGTCATTTATATCTTTCAACTATTAAGATTTTTGATTTCATCACCATATTATCTATTCTATCAAATTTCACCTTTACTAGGGCCTACATTTAAATTTTTTTAATATTTTTAACGGGTCTCACCATTTTTTTATCTTTTTAACAAGTTTTCTCAAGGCTCAGGCTACACCTTTGAGCGAGTCACTGTTCAAACTTGTAAAAATTTAAACTTCACACCATGGCTCTCTCATGGCTCCAAGCTTGATTTTTCTATCGTAATTCCTGACCTTGCCCTCAAATCTGCCATTGTCAAATGGTGTTAGAATTCCACCAACCATTGCAAAGAACATGCTTCCAATGTACTCTTCAACCTGGCCATTCACGAAGATAACAAAACTGCAATCGGCATGTTAGGTGCTATGTTGCCACTACTCTGCTTGCTTCAATCCAAGAACGAGCAAATGAGAGGGAATGAAAGGGGAGAGAGAGAGGAGAGAAGGAGAAGAGAGGGGTATTTTTTTAACATGATAAAAATATTAAAAAATGATGGTACCCACTAAAAATATTAAAAAAATTAAATGGGGGACTTACTAATGGTGAAAATTAACACAATAGGTAGTATTAATGGAATTGAAAATCTCAACGGTTGAGGGATATAAATGACATTTTCTTGATTTTAGGGGTGATTCTGATCCTTTTTGCTTAATTGAGAGACATTTAAGATCCTTAACCTATAAAAATATAAAGTGAGTTCCACTATTATATTTTATTATTAAAAAATATTTAAAAAATTCATATCAGCCTCACTAACGGATAATTAACATCAGGGGCATGGAGAAAGTAAAATTATGAGGTTGAGGAATAAAATTGACCCCAAGTTAAATTTAAATTCATTTGTAAATTTTCGTATGCAATTCATGAATAAAAATGACTTTTAACCTTTTAATAAAATGTCTCAATTAAAGTAGGTTTTCCCCCACTTTCTGCCTTAGATATTCAATCAAAGTTGGCATGTTTGAATATAGACGTTTTAGTCTTTGGGATAATATAGTGTGTGTATGAATATTTTTTTTATATAAATATAAGGTGCTGGTTAGGCCTATTTGTTTTAACTTATTTCATAAAAAAATCACTTATTTTTTTAAATTTATTTTATGAGTTTTTATTATGTTTATCTAAACTTTTAAAAGTAATTAAAATATAAAAAAAGCATATTTCTGATTATTTTAAAAATTATTGTAAGTAATTTCTGAAATAATCTAATGCAGTAGATGAGGGAGAGTGTATTAAAAAGGTAAGATATGCGAAGATATTACAAAATTTTAAAATAATATAATGATAAATTATTTTTGTAAAAAAAATTAAGAAAGAGATTATAAAATTTAAAAATAACTAATTAATAATTACTTTTTTATTATTGTAACCAAACATAAAATAATATTCACTTTATATAAAATTTATATAAATAAATCTCTTTTTATAAAATCTATAAATTACCTAAAAATTACTTATTTTTTAATCTTAAATAAATAGGCCCCTAATCAATAATAGAAATTACCTTCCCTGAAATACTGAGAGCAAAGGATAGATTTTTTCTAATTAAATTGTTATTTAGAGAAGGGTTGAAATTTGAAACCGAAATCACTCTACTTCTCATGGCACCTTTAATAGTTATATAAATATAAACACCAAATCAAGATATTTTTAAAAGATTTTCACTGCTGAAATATATAGATAAATATTGAATTTGAGAATTTCAATTACGAGGAGATTGTGATTTAGCATTAAATCTTTTATGAGATCTTAGTCATCATTCTCCCAAAATATAAACATAAATGCATGTGTTTTCAGAGCCTAGGCCCATTCATGGCTGCTTGCGTGGGCCAAAAAAAAAAAAACAAACAAACAAGAAGAAGAAGAATATTGTGATTCATCTCACAATTTGGAATAGTTCTTCCAACAACGAGGTGCACTCTACTTTTGATACATCTTTTACTTCACATGTGCTCACATTATTTTACAAAATCTAGAAAAACTGAGGCACTCTGTTTCCCCGTTGGTAGTTTATAAACAATAATATTTATAAATCTTTTTTATTTTATATTGATATTGATATTATATTTTCCTAAAGAACTTGGTTGGGCTCTGTGTCAAATCCAGAGGCCAGTATCCTGTTCTACCCCACTTTTAATTTTGCTTTTATATATTTTGGGTTATTGTTTTCTTTAATTAAAATAAAATATAGAACCTATAGTGGTTCGTTATGGAAAGTATAATTGTCCTTGAAAAGGATTTTGAAAATAAAATCCATCCTAATCTAGTACCTCACATTTATAATAAGATCCATGTGGTTCCACCCCAAGTGTGAAAGGCCACACACACGAGCATGTGCGTTCCACCATAGCCAACTAATCATTATATATGCAGAGATTTTCGTTTCTTTGTTTCTCACGACGATTATTACTATTGTGCCATCTATCACTAATAATTCATCTGAACATATACTATCAACGCTATAGCTACTTTATACTATTCCCACGTCCAGCTGTTTCTCATGTTGCAAACTCCAAAATAAGATATTTGGAACACTGCACTTATATCACATGGGATGGCATATTAAAATTTTTTTGAAATAATGTCATTCTAGAATTTTTAAAATAAGAGAAATGTCGCCCCAACATTAACCTCAAAAAAATGTTGACCGTTATATTAGCTTCTTTGACCAAGGGAATCACACGTGGCCCCATATGATTAGAATAGATGTTTTGGTTATAATGATTTTGGTTGTAATGAGTATGATTTTTCGATTGATTGTAATGACCCCATTTTATAAATCTTGATGTTGTGTTTGATTTTTTTTTTTATGCTTATTTGGTTTTTATTTTCTAGTGATTTAGATTATGAATTGGACACGATTTTGTTGCTGTTTGGTTTTGCTCAATCCCTTCTCCCTCTCTTCAATCCCCTCTCCATGACTGTTAGCTTTTAGAGCTAGGAACACCCAAATCCCGCTTATTAGTCCTTCACCTTCTTTACTATGGTTTGGGCTCTGTGGTTCACTTCTTTTCTGATCTATCAATTTCCACATTCAAATTGGTCATTTAAGTCGTCTGCTCTGTTCCAAAGCATGAATCTTCATTCCCAAATGGAGCCACGAGTGTTGGCAATGGCAAGTCTAAATGGCATTGCAAATCAAACCAAGCCAACCCTAGAAAGAAGCTGCAAGAGCTGGGGAAGCTCTTGATGGAGGTGATGACTAATGCTGGTGTTGGTGGAGTGGCAGTTGTTAGCGCGATGAAGACTTAGAAAGCGAGGAGGTGATCGGTGGTTGGGTATGTTTAGAGTTGGATTTTCTCCTTTACAAAGGAGAGAAAAGAAAAATTTAATATAGATATGAATTGTTAAATTAAATTTAAAAATTTAAATTTAATAATTTTTAAAATATAAATTTAATTTGAAAGACTCAAATTTACAGTAGAGAGGCAGTGGAGGAAAAAAACAAAGAAGAAAAACCCACCCCTAATTCACATGGAAGTGCCACTTCGCATAAAAAAACTTGTTACATATTATTTAACTAGTAACATTTTTTAGGGTCAACGCCAAGGTAATATTGCTCTAATTTTAAAACTTTCAAGACAACATTCAAAAAACAATTACATTAACAAGTACTTTTTGTAAAAAAGATTTCAAAGCATTTTCATTCTTTAACCCATTATTAATATTCAAAACATGAAATAATGTTGGGTCTGTGGGTATATATATTTACAATAATACTATTAGAAAATGGTAATCAAGGCTTACCCTTTCAATTCAAACTAATTCAATCGGCACGTTGCAGATATTTTTTTTAAGAAACACACTTTACATCGATAATTTAATTGCAGTTGTTGTGTGTGTGTCAAGGACACAAACTCCAATAAGACTTCGAATTAAGCTGGATCAACTCTTAACACAATTAATCCAAGTAGCCGTGAAATACTCTTTTGGGATAAAAGTGAAAGAAGAGAGAGGGATGGTGGGAGATGGAGGCCTTGAATGACAACGTGGGGCGTTTATGTGAGTGTGAACACTCATCACCTAATTGTTAATTTCAATAACTACATATTTATATATATCCATACCCCCAACATACAAATATTATATGGCAACTTGCTATTGTTTCATATATGCTATTTTTCAATCTCCTTAAAACACAGATATGCCATGTTATTTTATTCTATAAATACAAATACATAGTTTGATTGTGGTCAGACTAGCTTTAATTAAATCAAAATATTTATGCTCTGGATGGCTTGTACTATCAGGCAGGGTGTATATCCATAACCATAATATTATAAATTCATCATCAAATTAAATCCAATTATAAAATTACCAACTACATGGTCCATAATTAAAGGTTTGTATATATGAATATCTTCATCACTTAGTCGGATATCTAGTAAAAATGATTATTCCAATCCATCCTCGTTCTCCTCACTTTCCACACCCTGCGTTTCAGCAATTTCATTCCAAGGACAAGACAATGGGCCTCATATTATGCTCTGGAATTCATTGGGCCTTAAATCGTCTAATCCCGTTATGTTTTTCGGCCTACAGAGTCCAATCCAAACCCAACATGGGCTTTCTCGGGGAAAAAAATCGAATACCGCATGAAGTAGGGTAACCAAGCCACACCTACCTCCATAATATTATTTCCAACTCATGCTGAGACTAAGAAGCCAGAGTTTGTCGGTCCATGTGAATTCTATTTTACTTCATTTGTATTGGTGAACACGAGACTATATGACTATATGAGCATTAGTTCATGGTCTATAATAGCCTAGCTGATATTTTCTCCTAAACAATGTTGCTTCCGCAAATTTCCTCACAGCTAGTGCTATTTTCTCCGTTTGATTTATTAAGCTTGCCTAAGCATTACTACTGTTTTAAAAAATATTTTGGACAAATTCAATTCACGAGTTTATTCATTAGAAGACATGTTTGAACCTTAACCTTCCATTTATATAACAAATGAACTTTAGAGAATTTATATATTCACATAAACATGGAAACTTTGACAGATCATGTTATTCAAAATAAATTTAAAAAAAAAATAAAGGCTAAATTTACCTATAGTAGCTGAATATAATGAAAAGGATATTTCACTTGTTATTCCAAGACATATTTCATATTGATTACTAGATTCGAGTTGAATCAAAACATAAATAAGATAATTTTTGAAAATTGTATATTGCATCAACTTATGGAAGTATTTAAGCGATTATAACTCATTTCCGTAAGAATTAAGATGAACACGTCAATGGTGGGCAAAAAACAAAAAAGATGGAAACACATGTCAATTAGATTATGACTATATTTAAATTAAAAAAAAAACTATTTATAACTCCCCATATAATGCTTAACTTAATATTTATTATAGAAAATATCAAATAATTGCCAAAAGAAAAGGACTGAATTTAAAACATGGGCATTAAATTGGATAGTGCATGCTCGACGTCATCGGCAAATGGCAATTGAAATT
>NW_026555826.1:0-49051 GCF_029017545.1 Prosopis cineraria | reverse complement strand
TTTTGAGGTAAGATTTTAATGCTCAAAACTATTTCTATTATTAAAACTTATTTTATAAATATTTTCCTACTTGTTTAGAGCTTTCTAATGATAGTAAAATTTTGATGAATGGAACAAATTCTAAAGTTTAAACTTAGGGTAAGTATTGACTTTTAACAACGAAAACTATTAATTAGTAGGGATAAATTAGTACTTAAATTCTATCGGTTTGGATTTGTTCTGTTAATTGATTTGAGAGTTTAAAATTAAGTTTTTAACTATAAATTTGTGATCTCTGATATATAGGATATCTATATGGATTAAATTATGTTTTTGGGATTTAGATAAGTTAATTTAAGTTAATTTTAAATTTTTTTACCGGAGAGATTTAAATTGGAAGGATATGATTGTAAATTTGAGAAGTTTAATTAAATTTTATATTTAATTGATAAATTATAATATATATATATATATATATATCTAATGGTATTTATATCATTCGATGTCGTAGATTAATCTATTATCGTGGTTAAGAAGTTCCCTACACCTCTGAGTTAGTTATAGCTTGGAGAAGAGGTAATATTGGAATATCCTTTCATATATCGAGATACCGGTTTTTAGTATTATGTGTGTGTGTGTGTATATTAATACTTGTGTGATCTTATTGTGAAATGTAACATTTGTTTTATGTGATGCGAAAGAGGTAATAAGGATGGCTAGTAGTATAATTGTTTATTTGGGATTGATGATTGAATATTATGCGGCGTGGTTTGCCTCCATTACGCGCGTAGTTGTTGGCCTTTTTCTTGTAGTTCTCAATGTCTCTAACATTTTGAGACAATGGGCACCTTTTTTTTAAGGAGGGGAGTCTTATTCTGACGGCAATGTACCTCTGATCGGGTATAACCTTAGTTTAGGCTCCAGCTAACGGTAATAAGAGAGTTGGGAGCCATAAGGGTGAAGTTGGAAAATGTATCACTATTGTTTTAATTTGACATTGATTTAGAAATTGTTATAAAATTTTGAATATTGCATTTCTTGTTTTATGTATTAATTGTGAAATTCATATGTATATCTATGGATATAGTTGTGAACTGATTTCAAGAAATATGTTTGTATATGTTAGAATAACCAACTGTTAATGAGATTTTTAATCTCACATGTTACTTCTTATCATTTTTAGGTGAGCAGTCAAGTGGAGCTGCAAGGAAGGCACCGAAGAAGTGAGCTTAGGCTCCCTTCTTTCGGCTTGACACGTGGTTTTTTGTTTATTTTATAATTATAATTGTCATGACCTAGGGACCCTTATAAATTTTATTTTGGATAATTATTATAGGTTATTTGATTATAACTACTTAATCTTTTTGTTTGAATTGGATAACTTTTAAATACGTCAATCTGGACCATAGTTTTCTATTGGGCCAAGCCCATTTATTTTAGATTGTATATATTGATTGTATAAGAAAAATGTGTGTGTTGAGCAGAGTTGATTATCTATAAACTGTTGTTGAACCCTGAACTTATTGCAAATTATTTATTGGGCCCTATCCGCCCTAAGTCCAATGGTGATTGTTAATTTTGATGTCGCTTTATTTAGACAGGTACATTTTTAAGAAAAATATTTATTTATAAAAATAAAGGGGGGAGGTTTTCTTTTGTAAAAAAAAAAGGGCAAGAATTAGGTCTGTTACACGGAGTGCGGTGGAATGTTGATAATTGCAAGATATAAAACTCGATTCCATTTTACAAGTATGAGATTCTGAAGTGGAGTTTATATCAATTTAGGATTGCTAATCAATTGATTTTTCTGCACTGCTTTCTTCAATTCAGCTCATCAGTTCAATCTTCAAACTTTATGAGCTGAACTGAAATTTGATTCTTGTAAAGCTGGCATTCTATCATACATTTCATAAAATATTATCATCTTTTGGAGCTCAATGATTGTAGAACATATATGATATCTGAGGAAATACAGCTACACACACTTCTGGCTCTCAATGAGACTAGAAATTTAAGACCTAAATTATTAACTAATAAATGGGTAAATAATATATTCCACCTCAATATTGAAATTCCCAAGGATCAAAGTAGTGAAGCCTCAAAAGTCTGATTTCTTAATTGGATCATCAAGTTGATTTGAAGTTTATCATCATTCACGCTAAGTTACAAGAAGAAGCCAACGAGAGACCAACCCATAAGAACCAAGAGCCAAGCAACCCCTGATACAAAGTGACCAAAGCAATCTCAAGGTTAAGTTATGCAATAGACATGTTGGGAACAAAGGGAGGTGAAGTTTCATGCCATTTCTAAAGCCACCATCATAATATGGTGCAAAGAAGCAATCTGTGGTTGTGTTAGTCCCACTGGGACAGTTGCAAATAAATGAATTCAAATATCTAGTGTACCCACATGCTCCATGGCTTCTTTCACAAGCAAGACATGAGCTGGGGAGGTCAACGTTGATAGTACTAATAGGCCTGCATGAATTCAGAAGACTGCAAATTGTTGTTCCTTGATCACAGAGAAACTTGGAATTGTGAATGGAGGATGAATTTGTGGAATAGCATAGGAGAATAAAGATGGTTCTTTCATCAAACGTGAATGGTGCATTCCAATCTAAGCTAAAGCCCTTTCTAGGAATAGTACTATAGCAACTTGACATGGTGGGATCTGAGATGTATATGACTTGTCTTTTGTAGTCTATTGAGGTTACAGTATATGACCGTGAGTCATGAGTGAGTGGTGAAGGTGAGCTTTTGTTGGTTACAAGTTATATACGGTTGGAAGCGAGGATCGCCATAACCAGAGACACTGCCAAATGGGTACCTAAGAATCTCATTGCCACATGCTCTTCGACAGATTTGAGCAGAGGTCAAAATGGGAAGAAGATGGAAAAGGAAAATGGAGAGAAGACAAATTGAAGCATATCTAGGTTCCAATGATTCTCAAGAGGAAGGGGGAAAGAGTTGAAGAAAGAAGAACAAAAGTTTGGCTAAAAAATTTGATACTGATATCATTTGCAATGCTGAATCAGTGAGCTAGCTAGCTAACTGGTAGATGAAAATTGCCTTTTTGGGGAGTGAAACTGAAGTGGAGGAAGCAAGGAGGAGCCTACGGTTTTGTTATTTATGGATTTGTTCAATTCTTTCAGTGGAAGGAAGCTGAAGAGCATTTCAGTTCAATTTGTCTTTACTATTATTGGATGCCTTGGTTTCATAAGTCTTCCTCTCTATTCTATTTAAGTAGAATTGCATTATTCTGGTTTTCTATGGCTAGAATGAGGTGGAACTCTTTTTCGCTAGCTTACAATTTGGGTATGTTGATGAAAAGGACATGCTCTCTCTGTTTAAAAATGTAAGGTATTTTTAACTGAATTTTATTCCCAATAAAGTAGTTGCCTACTTTTTAACTAACGCTATCTTTTTATATTTACCCTTATTAAATACTTTACAATAGATATAAAGTCATTATCAATTGAGGTACTTTTGAAAAAAAGACAATAATTACATCTTAAAAGACTAAAAATGCTTTACATTTTTTAACATCTAACCCCTAAAAAAATATCTTATATTTTTTAATAGAGGAAGTATCAAATGGGGTAAAAGAGTAAATTATTCACGTCACATTTTACGTAAAAATATCAAGTCTCATTGAGTCACCAATCAAAATAAAAAGATTCCAGCACGCAATATGTCATTAATAATATGCCAAGAATTTTGAGTTTCTAAGTTTACTTTCATTTGCTGTATTACTTAATTTAGACATTTTAATGTTTATATTTAGAGGAAAACCTATATTGTTACTCTTACATATTTAAGATATTTGTTTTTAATTAACTCAAGGCATATTTTTTATGAATTATTTATTCTATAATAAGTTATTATTATAAATTATAATCCCTGACAAAAATCTTGACCGATTAGTCATAATATGTAAATATGTTGATTTTTCCCTTAAATATTTTTCTTTTTTTTTGCCAACATTTCTTTTTTTTCCTTGTTTGTTTCAGTTTTTTTGAAGAAAATTATCCATTTTTAAAAAATGAGAAAATTTATAATATTTTTTAAAATTTAAAATCATCAAAATCTAAAAAAAATTAAATTCCTAATTATTTTGATAAACTACAACAAGTAACTTCTAAAAATAATCAAATACAATAAATAAGAGAAAATGCTAATAAAAAATATAGTTATATATAAAACTATCATAAGATTTCAAAGGGAAGAATGACAATTGAAGGTTTGTAAAAAAAAAAAACTAATATATATAAATAAAACTTTTGAATTATAAATTCTTACAATTTTAGTTGTGAAAGGTTTTTAATAATTTTAAGGGCTTTTATTTATCATTCTCTCAATTTAAAAATTACAAAATAATAAACTAATTTTATGATTATAGTTAAATATAAAATAAATTATGTTTTCCATAAATTTTTTAAATAGTTACTTTAAACTTAAACTAATGTATCAACAAATTTTATCTCATTATGTGGAGCTGGATACATTGATTAAACTATGTCACTATGCTCTTTTTTTTTGGCAAAAAATGTCATTATTCTCGATTATTAATAAAGTGTTTAATAATATTGTTAATCAATATCACATTCAACAATTTCTTTAGACACAAACAAACACACAGTTGATATATAACGCGGTCTAGCACTAGGTTAGTTAACGTTCGAGGATAGGTGTGGAGCTAAGTTTGACCTTATCGATCTATAATGACAATATAATAATATATTATTAGTCACTGAAATATGCTGCTGGCTCTACTTTTCTGACAACACCCAGAGCACCTTCGATGAGGGCATGGCTCTCTTCGCTTCTTGAATAGCTCTGCCTTTCAAGGTCAACCTTTTTATGTCGACCAGTTCATGAGCATTTCTGGGCAAAGCCCAATCTTTGATGTTTGGATCCTTAATTAAATTAATTCCTTTGCAAGTTCTTCTGGGCTGTCAACATGTGTATATACCTACAAGTACTGGGCTGTATTTGATCTATTCTTGCCCAAGTCCTACTTAAATGTTGGGATGTGGCTCTAGACGAAGCCTGACAACTGTTTGATAAATTGTTGAATCATATGATCTTCTGGTCTCTGGGGATTCATCTACTTTGTTTCTAGCTAGCTAGGTCATGGAACAATTTTGACGGGACAAAGATGCCATCGGAGGTATAGGAGTGGGTATTTCTTGGAACACCTTCATCGTCCTTGTTAGTTGGGTAATTCTATTAATTGCCTCATCAAATAAGAAATTAACACACTTTGCTCACGCGAATTTATGAATTTGATATTAAACAATGATAACAAAACAGGGCTATCCGCGAATTTCCCCACTTGGGTGATGGAGTGGACAATGGACTCAACGTGCAAATAACTTTCTTCACCAACAAAACTTTGATTCAAGTCTGCATGCAGAAAATTGTTTTTGAGAAATACGATTCAGATAACCGTGTAACAAACAAAAACTAGCTAGCTAGTTCTTGCCCAAAGGGGAAAATCCCATTTTAAATTGTCTAACTTTTGAAATGTGGCGCCAGCAGCAGATTCCATCCACCATTCCGAATGTTCCTACCAACATTAACTAACTATCAAACTAGATCGTCCTAGCTACCCAATCATATATATTTGAATCTTCACTTTGGGTCTTGTATGTGTATATATATTTGACAGTGTAATAAGAGTTAGGAGTAGTTATCTAAGTGGTGACTGGATCATCCTGAATGAATCTGGAAAATATTTTGCTTCATTTTCCTTCGCCTCCTCATCTAGCCATTCCTGCAAAATCAAAACAAAAAAGATTTGCTAAAACATAGGTTTAATGCATTCTTTCCACACTTCACGAGTAATTTTACAATCTCTCAAGATGAGTTACACTGAAAAAAAAAAAAATAAACTTTGGATAAAGAAGAGATGGGATGGTCTTGATTTATTTTTTAGAATTAATGGAATCTAGAGAGATGCCAATATAAAAAGATGTCAAACTCTAATTGAAGTATCACAATCAGAAAATTAAAATTTTTTCCAAATATTTGCTATAATTAAAAAATATTATTAAAGATACTTCTAATTGTTGCTATTTTTATTTAAAAAAATAAAATTATTTATATTATAAATAAAGGTAGCTAAGTTTATTATGACTCTTTTACAAAGTATAAAGAAACTCTATGTCACTTTTTTTAACCCCCCCCACACACACAAATATTAAAAGATAAATATTTTCTGTTTTGTCTCCTTAAATTATTAAAAAAAAATGAAAACAGTATAAACAAGTGCATCATACAATTTAAATTTTAAAATGTAACAAGCTACCCACATCAATATTAAATTACAACAAACCACTCGTAGAGCAAAGAAAATATTACTTCGCCAGTGTCATGATTAACTTAAAACACCATGAGCAAAATTTAATTTCTTCAAGATTTTATTATGTACATAGCTGAGAGCACATTAATATTTTATATATATGTTGAACCCACTTAGCAAATCTGCACCAGTGGTCTAGTGGTAGAATAGTACCCTGCCACGGTACAGACCCGGGTTCGATTCCCGGCTGGTGCACGTTTAGTTTTATGTTTTCTTTTTTTGGGTGTGTCCAATCACTTCATAGGGATATGCGAAAAAGATATCAAATGTTGGTACTTGGTGCTTTGGCGTGGAGTTCCGGTGTTGCCCCTCAACCACAAAACCAGACAAAGCCACTTCCCACTTTCGAGACTTTACCATTAATGCCGGAGCCATGTACAGCTCATCATGCCATCCAGTCATCCACCTCATTCACACCTACCGTTCAACTCCGTTCTCACACTATGCACCAACCTGCCAAACCCTTTCTAATTTTCACTATTACTCTTGTATTTATAACCCTCCAAGAATTGACCACCTGCTCCTATCATATCGGAAGAAGAAGAAGAAGAATCCATCATCATGTCCAAGGGAGAGGAAGTGAAGCTTCTGGGTGTATGGGCGAGTCCGTTTGTGATGAGGGCTCGCATTGCTCTGAATATAAAGTCAGTGAGCTATGAGTTCCTTGAAGAGAATTTGGGATCGAAGAGCCAGCTTTTGCTCCAGTCCAATCCTGTTCACAAGAAAGTCCCAGTTCTGATTCATGCAGATAAGCCCGTGTGTGAGTCTCTGATTATTGTTGAGTACGTCGACCAACTCTGGTCTTCTGCTCCTTCTATTCTTCCCTCTCATCCACACGATCGTGCCACTGCTCGTTTCTGGGCTGCCTATCTTGACGACAAGGTATGTATAGATATGCATATCCTTTCTCAGTCTTGTTCAGTGTATATAGCTAGAATACATCAGTTTAATATATGTGTGTTGTATTTACATTATTCAGTTATATACGATTATGTCTGATAGTTTTAACATATCAGGTCCAAGTATAAATGCTTAGTATGACTGCTTAGGACTTTGCTCACAATCTGTTCAATCTTCACTTGTGCAGACTTGTTTCAGTAATGTCACGTAGCTGCTTAGGTTAGGTCCTTGCTCACAAGCACTTGAATTGTTTATTCATGTAGGGTCATGAAGATCTTGTATTGTAAGGGAATAAAAGTAATCTTGTTACTTTCTCATCAAAAAAGTACTCTTATTATTTTATTTTTCATTTTGAAATGTTATTTTCTTAAAATAAAGCAAAATGGTACAAGATCAAACAAACATTTTTAGCTGTGATTTTTTCCCAAGAGAAAATGGTATGCATAGTGAAAAAAATGAACAAGATGAAAATTTAGGCCAATTAAATTAAGCATATATATACTAAAGAGGTTAGGTTTAGTAAAACGAGTTAATATTCTTCATAATATGATGAATTAAGGTTTAAATTTTTATTAGAATTTGGAAAAGATGCTACATTTAATGTTTAATTAATAATGTATTTAACATGTTTACTTTCAATATAAGAATACTTGTAAGTCATGAAAGAAGAAATTAAGCATATCCATTTCAGATATTATTGATTTGGAAACAACTAGTGTGTATATTATTATTAATTAGTATTCAAAGTAAGTGCTATGATAAGATCACTCCATTTGATTGAATACCTCTATCACTTAAATGCCTTAAAAAACAATTATTTTTAGCTTTGACTCACTTTGAAATACCATAAAATATTAAAAGAGACAATTAATTAATCTTTTTATAACACACAATGCATTTGTTAATATGTACATATATGTGCGCGCGCGCTATATATGCAGTGGTACCCTACCTTGAAAAGCATTGCTGGAGCGAAAGGTGAGCAAGAGAGGAAGGTTCGGGTGCAGCAGGTGGAAGAAGGAATAGCGTTACTAGAGGATGCATACAAGAAGATCAGCAAAGGCAAGACCTTCTTCGGCGGCGACCATATCGGATACCTTGATATTGCAATCGGATGCTTCTTAGGGTGGCTCCGGGTGACGGAGACGGTCGCCGGCACAGCGTTGATCGACGAGGACAAGACACCGGGGCTAGCCAAATGGGCTGAAAGGTTTTGTGAAGATGATGCAGTTAAACCTGTCATGCCAGACACAAAGAAGCTTCTTGAGTTCTTTTATGTTCTTCGCGCAAGATTTGGGGGTTCTGCTTGATTCCTATTATATTTTGCTTTGGGTATATTATTGGAAATGTTGAAAATAACGTATGAGAACAATTTTAATTAGTTGAGTGAGTTTGAGTTGCCTTAGCTTTATGCATGTGTGTTAGGTAGGGAAAGTTTAGGCTCACCTAACCCTTTTGACGAACTGTATTGGGGTTTGTTCATCTCAAGTTTATTAACATCCTCGAAGGAAGGGCCGATTGTTCTTAATTATTTGTTCATCACCCTTAACTATTTCAATCGCTGCATGAGTAAGATGTATGTTGGCTGTTCATGAATAATGAACATGTTTCCATTGTCATCTCTCTTGTTAGTTCACTACCCTTTCATCGTGTTATTGGCATGGTATTAAGAGCTAGGCTCATCTTTGGGCCTAAAATATCCGAGTCCAACTGGTAATGGCTGCTCTTGTTTTGTTTTAACACTACAGTCCAACTATGGGATGTCAATCCCTTTCCAGTGACCGTGTGTAATTAGTTTCTGGGACTAGTTTCCCTCTTTTATATCCCAAAAAAAAAAGTAAAAAAAAAAAAAACCACTACAGTCCAACTATCAATAAAAGTTGAGCCTAGCAAAATGTATTAGTATCTCATAATGCAGGGAATAAAGGTTCGAATTCTCACTGATAACACACTCGTATTTAACACCTAACTATATATCAAACATAATTGATTTCAATAAAAAGATATTTATTAGCAATAAAAAAACACCATAGTCCAACTTCAATCTTATTTTCTTGGCTCAATGATATGGTGTTGTTTAGAAAAGTTTTCTTAAGAATGCACATGAGCAAGGTTGAGCTGGACAACACTTCTGCTTAATATAGTTTGAGCTAGCGATGCTTGAGTGTTTGAGCTAGGTTTGGTCCGATTCACTTGAAAAAATTTTACAAATACTTTTTTTGAAGAATATATAAAAATGTTTTTTTGAAAAAAATATTATTATTATTATTTAAAATATACTTTTCATAAAATTAATATTAAAATCAAAAGTAAGATTTTCAAATGTACATATAATCAATAATTGTCAATTATTTTTACATAATATTAAGTTAAAAACAAATTTAAAATTTTGAAAGAGATTTAAAAAACTATAATGATAAAAAATGTCCAAAAAATCATAAAAATAAAATATAATTCATAATAACTTTTAACAAAAATAATATCATGAAATAAATATCATTCACCAAAAAATAAAACAAAAAATGCCAGGCCTCAAGCCAAACCCAAAGTATCCGAATACATCGAGCAGGGTTAGACTAATCAGGCATTCTTGTACCATGTACAACCCTAAATTTTTCGAGCCTTGTGTAGTCGTTTTAGAAACCGCATTTTAGATTCCATATTCAAGCTCAACTCAATTCCATAAAGTTCTTCCCCCCTTTCTTGCTCTTTCTTTTTTCGCCACGCTAATCCATTCCTTTAAAGGTCTTCTCCGCCGTGCAATCTATAATTACTATGTGTGTGTTATCATTCACCAAAAGTCATTTTGTTAAAAACTTATATGATAAAATTTGATTTGATAAAAATTAGTTCTTGTAATGGAATTTATATTTAGATACATTTTTTTCAAATATTAATTTGATAAATTAAAAAACATTTGAATTATATATAATGAAAAGTGATTTTGAATATACAATTATAAATAAGGACATTGATTTTTATTATTTACATTTTTTGTTACATATCTAAATGCTTGATATTAGAAATGTTTGCTGAAAAATGTATGTGAAAAATTTTAAATAACATAAAATTTTATATGTTAAATAATAAGAATAAAAAATATGAAGTTTGATATAGTGGACAAAAATTATAGGACTAAATGGTAATGTGGACCATCAATTAATAATAAATTTTTTTTTGATGCAATATTCTTTTTTCAACATTTTAAAACAATACAATATTATTTTTATTATTAGCAAATATTAACTTTAATTTTTAATTGATCAAAAATTACAGAAAAGACTAAGGAAATTTTCTTCACTTTCCTTTTTTGGATCATTGTCTGTAATTTTGTTCTTCTTTTATGTAATTTTTTAGGTTCTTTTTTTGTTATTTTTAATTAATTAATAATTAAAGTTAATTATTATTAATAATAGGGATGACATTGCATCATTTTCAAAAAATTTTTAAACCATGTACTTTGATTATTACAAAACTAAGAGAAATATGCTTGTTACTTGTGCGGATCAAATATATAATGATGAAGTGATTAAATCTCTAATAGCATGAAAATCAAGAAAAGACTTAGAATTATAGGTTTTATATTTTGTTTCTTTTTTAGATTCAATGTAAAAACTAATGAGAGCTATTCAAGTAACTTAAATTGCAAGAATGCATCCTTTAAATCAAGTCTTAGACTCATAAGTCCTTGGCACTTAAGTGTCAAACTTTTAGAATGCACACCTTTAGTTATTTGCCTGATCCACACAAGTTCTGGCATGGACTCATACATGATCTTGCCATCTCTTTTACATTATAAGACTTAGTGGTTTCAATTCAAGCTTGAGTTTAGATTGCAATTTGCTTGAATTAGACAACAGAAGCATTGCTTGATTTTGTAGGATAATCCATTCATAACCTGAATTGATACCACTCGTGTTTGGGTTAATAGAGAAGGCAAGTGTCTTGGATATGTTTTTGTATTCTAATTCTTGCTTGATTTAAATTTTATCTATGCTTGAATTGTTCCTTAGTGTTAACTTGAAATGTGCTTTAACAATAATACATGTGTGACTCTAGTATGACCCATGCTTGAATGGTTTCCAACACTTAAAAGCTTTGAAGTCTGACTTAGAGATCTTTAAGCCTGAACAAACAAATTCAAACTTGATTTAGAAGTGTCTCAAGCATGTTTTGACTCACAGAAATTACCTGTCTTATCTACGCTCAATCTAGCCTATACCCATACATGTTTGAGCTCAAAGTAGAAGCAAGGAGCTTTTGAACTCTAATATATGCTTAATTCATTATAGCCTCACGCTTGAACTAGATGGAAGCATACCAAATCATTAAGCCTTAAGCCAACCCATGCATGACACCCTTCCAATCCACATGTGAGTAACCTTGTGACAAGTATTTAATGCATTTTGAGGAAAAAGTGCTTTTTCTGGTAAATATCACTTTCACATGTCTTCAACGGCTATAATCTTTACCCTAAGTGTTCCTAATGTCTTCGTTAATGCCAAACTATAAGTAAGACCTTATTTAAATAAGTAGGTAACCTTCATGAACAAATTACCATGTATTAAGTGCCATATTGCTGAAATATTACCATCTTGTATTTTGTCAATGTGAAATTTGCTCTCACTTGGTTTATAGGCCATTAATGTATTATTTACTCTTTTGAAAAAGTTTTTTTAGAGTGTTTAAATTGTTCTTATCTTCTTTCTGAGAGAGAATTCATTAGGAAATACACATTTCACATATTCTTAAGTGAATTAAAGGTTGTGATCCCTTGTCTTTGTATAAAGGAGAAATTTCCTTTGTGAAGGTGATATTTGTTAGGAAGAGATTTCTTTGTGATTAAGAGAGGTGTTCTCTTGTGTGAGATACTTAGTGATGTAGTAAGATACTTGTAGTGATTCACTGGTACCTAAAGTAAACTTAGGGTTTTTATTGTGGTTGCAAGTACCTGTTAAGGCTTGTCATTATAGTAGAAAAATCTTAGAGGTACTATAGAGATTGGACATAAGCCAAGTGGTTGGCCTGAACTAAGATAATCTTCTGTGCAATATTTATATTCCTACACTCTTACATTTAGCTCATTATTATCTTGCACTTTCTTGATTCTTGATTTGGAAACTGTCATTCCTTGCATCCCTTAAACTATATTTTGATCTTCTATGTCAATTTGATTTCAAGTATTTAGAATCTTCTTAAAAGGATTTACAAATCTTTGCAATAGAAGTATTTGTGCTTTATTTAAATTTGTTTTTATAAACTTCTCTTGTTGCACTTTCTTCAATGCTAAACTTTGCAAAAGTTTCCGTTTAGTTTGAAATTTTGCTAAATGCCCAATTCACCTCTTTTTTTTAGTGTTGTCACCTGATCTTACAAAGTTAAATGTAAAGATTATACCAAATATGAGTTTAAGGTCTCGAACACTCCTGAACTTACCTTTAAATCCAAAATTATATAAATAGTTTAATATACATTAATAATGAAAATTAGGTGTAATTTAAAAGGTAGCATGATCAAATATAAAATTAGGTATAGCTTAAGGTCTCAGGAGCCTTTGGGATGT
Source organism: Prosopis cineraria (assembly GCF_029017545.1). Lineage (NCBI taxonomy): Eukaryota > Viridiplantae > Streptophyta > Magnoliopsida > Fabales > Fabaceae > Prosopis > Prosopis cineraria. Next base: position 36,246 of record NW_026555826.1, on the reverse strand, counting down.
TCTTCTTAGAGGGAGTATTGTGATTTGGAAGAAATACAAAGGTACTCCTTTCATCTCAAATTATATATAAAACAATATTGGAAGAATTTTTATTTAAAAATATAAGATAATTTGATAAAATTAATGTTTCATTGATAATACTTTTTCAATATTATCCTTCAAGTGGAGAAAGAATTAAAATGATATTATAGTATAATGATTAACTGTGTAAGAGCATTTTAAAGAGTTTTATAGTTTTTTTTTTAAAAAAATAAGGTATATTTTATTGATATAAAAAATCTTTTTTACATTTTTTTATAATTTGAAACATACTAAAAAGTATTTGGGAGAACGACACTGAAGGCTCTAAAAAGAAAAATCATTACAATAAAAGTCTGTCAATTTTCATCAGATATTATGTTGAAAAATATGGATGTGTTATTATTTAAAGCTAAATCTTAACTTGTATTTTTTGGTAGAGTTATCTCAAAAATTTAACAAGTTAAAGTTCAACTGTTAACGGTTCTTATTTTTACAGTACAATAATTGATACAAAACGAATAAACTCTTGTTACTGTAATTTTTTTTTTTTAGGTTCTTCAATGCCATTCTCTCAAAGTATTTTCTTCAATTGCTCTATTTATTAATTAGTCCTGCCACAGCCCATTCCCATGCCCTGATTTGATTTCGCGTCGGTGCACATTCACTTTCAGCGGACCCTGCCTTCACACCACGAGGATATACCATGAAAGATCTCAAAAGGTGCCCGGCCTTTCATAATCGGCTATATTGCCATAAGAGTGGCCTTACATATCCCTCACGCCATTGATTATTACAATCAAGGAGTACCCAAGTCCACATAATTAGAACGGTGACATAGACTTCACGAAATCAATCACTACAATTAATGGTAACAAATACTGAATATTGAAAGCCTCGGTGTTTCCCTCTCAACCATGAAACCCGCCAACGGCTCTTCCAGCTTTAGACTCTGCCATTAATGAAGTAGTCAAGCATGCCTCATGCCATGTCATTGTTGTCCTCATTCAGCTAACCATTAACTCCGTTCACACTATGCTGTACAATCCTGCCAAGCCCTTTCTAATTACTTTTCAGTTTCATTCTTGTATTTATAGCATACTCCTCCAAGGACTACCTGCGTCGTCACTGTAACCTAAATCATACCACCATGTCCAAGGGAGAGGAAGTAGTGAAGCTTGTGGGTGCATGGCCAAGCCCCTTTGTGATGAGGGCCCGTATAGCCCTCAATATTAAGTCTGTGAGCTATGACTTCATTCAAGAGACGTTGGGATCCAAGAGCCAACTTCTGCTTCAGTCCAATCCTGTTCACAAGAAAATCCCAGTTCTGATTCATGCAGATAAGCCTGTTTGCGAGTCTCTGATTATTGTTGAGTACGTCGACGAGGTCTGGTCTTCTTCTCCTTCCATTCTTCCCTCTGATCCGTACGATCGTGCCATTGCTCGTTTCTGGGCTGCTTATCTTGACGAGAAGGTACGTATTTTTATTCTTCATCTTATACTCCCTCTAGACCATAATTAAGTGGTTCGTGAAATATTGTGTATTGTGTTTGATTGTGTAGTGGTTCCCTGCAATGAAATCCGTTGGGGGTGCAAAAGGAGATGAACAGAGGAAGGCTCTGATACAGCAATTAGAAGAAGGATTAGCATTAATGGAGAATGCTTATCACAGCATTAGCAAAGGCAAGCCCTTCTTTGGCGGTGACCGGGTCGGGTATCTGGACATTGCGTTCGGGTGCTTCCTCGGGTGGCTGAGGGTCACTGAGGCGCTTCTTGGGCTCAAATTGTTGGACCCGGCCAAGACACCAGGCCTGGCCCAATGGGCCGGAGCATTCTGTGCTGATGATGCTGTCAAGCACGTGATGCCTGAAACTGACAAGCTTCTGGAGTTCGCCAAGCTACTTATGGCGAAAATGGCATCGAACTAGTTGAGTTCGACATTGATGCGTGGCTTATACGATCTCGTGTCTGTCGTTATCCTTAATGACTGAGGCTTTGAGTTTGTCTGCGTGTTGCCTCTTGTAATAAAATTTCGATTAATAACATTTTCTCATGCTGATCTTATTTTACTCGTCCATGTTGGTTGTCTGGTTATAGTTAAATTTAAACTTGGGACGTGCATCTTCTTAAACCAGAAAATAATAAAATGTCTTAAATGAAGCTAAATTAATAAATACAGTTGTATGTGCAATATAGACATAGTGAATTTGTGGTGTGAGTTGCGTGTGTAATGCAAAAGGAGACAAAGAAGGATTAAGAGTTATTCCACCATGCTAATAGTAATAGTTGATTTAACATTAATTTTTAAAAAGTGATGAGATTGTACTGATCGTGAAATATTATATAATAATTTTTTAGGGTCTATAACTTATTCGAGAATATTTATGATTTAAAAATACACTTTAATCTCATTCGTGTATACATATAGTCTTGCTTATGTAATCCCAAACCGCTGGTTGGTCCCCCCGGTGTGACCATTACATCTTTTTGATATCGTGTTTGTTCACATGTTGCTGGCCAATCTATTGTATTAAAATAAAATACGGAGTTCTTACCAAAAATAAAATAAAATAAAGAATTGGGATTTTCTTTCGTTCTTTTCTTATTTCTCTCTTGTATCCTAAGTTTTGTATTCAGATTAATCTAATTGACAGTTTGCTGGCATCTATTCAAAAGCGTGCCTCCCATTGAGAATTGAATTATTATTGCATGCCCAGAATTCAGACTCAAGACTTATAATTAAACTAGATCATCTTCCTAACTGATGCAAGATCTCAATGGTAGAGTTGGGATTTTTTTGTATGTTTTGACATGCACATCATTAGTCAGGGCACGAAAGGGCACATGGATGTTCTTTCTAGGACACACTAAATATAAGATGAAATTAACATAAGACAAAGTTTAAAAGAATTTTTGGTCACAAATATAAGATAAAGTTGGAGTAATTAATGTTTTTTCAGGCTTACCTATTATTTATTTATTGTCATTTGAATTCCTAAATAAAAATTTATTTTGATCATTAAATACAAAGAAAGGTAAAATTAGAAAATTACATATTTTTTGGCAATTTTAAAATTAAAATTATAAGTAACATTTTTTTAATAAGAGCAAAATTTTTTAATCCCGTCTTATATTAATTCCATAGTAGTATGTTCCTCCGCTCTCTATATATAAATAAAACTTTCACGTGATTTCTTATTTTTTTTATAAATAAAACAGTAATTTTTAATAAACATATATGAAGCCTTCCATAAATTGTCTTTCATTGAATCACAATTTATTTTTACAGACAAGAATATTTTAGTTGAGTTCAACAAAATCATTTACTGTAATTATTATTTTAACATGACCCAAAAAAAAAATAAAGCAACAATTAAGAATTAAGATTAAGAATATTTTAAAAAACGAATGTAAGGTGAAGTGTTGAGTTCGCAATTTCGCATACAAAAGACCAAGAAGTGATAATGTCTTTGTAGCGGATCCGAGGAACAATTGAGTCAGCATAGTTGTGAGCTTTCTTACTCTATTCACCTGTACGAATGGATTTAAAAAATAAAAATAAGTTAAATTACTCAACCATCATTTATAATAAATATAATAAAATTTAATATCACATCCTATAAAAGTAGGGCCTGTGCTTCTCACTGTTATGAGATTTGAATTACTCAGATTTGATCTGGCTTATCAAATTTAAAATATTGTTATATTATTTTATTTTTATATTTATCAAGATGAAAATTTGTAAAAATTATAAAATAATTTTAACAAATTTTTTATTTTTAATCTAGTCTAGATTTAATTTTAAAATTTAATTTAATATTAAAATTTTTATAATTATTGTTTATTGACTATCTAGATATACTCTACACAATTCAAATTTAATAAATATAAAATAAAATACTACTTTAAATCTAGATCATTCACATCAAAATCTTGATAATTTAAATCTCATCATACTAATGAGCATTGAAATTAGGCCCATAAATATAAGAATCATTGCACTCATTACAAATTTCATAAATCATAGTTTTAAAATACATGAGCTAAATTACCTTTATTCTTAATAACCAAGGACCACTTATTTCTCTTCCACACCTTAATAGTTATATTTTTATATTTATATATTTTTAATTCATTTCATTCTTTTTCAACCAAATGGCCTTTATTCATTTAATGAGAGATGCAGACCATATAAGCAGGTATTTAATCTTGTCGATAGTGGCGACCATTTTCTGATGAGAAGAGCCATTGTTTATGACTCCCACTGCATTTAATCATTTCGTTGTTTATTTAATCTTATAGCATCGATATAGCCTCAAAAATGACCACGGATAGTTCAAAATTTTAAGAATAGACCTACTAGATCTGCGTCCAAAGCTTCTTATCAACAATGTGTGTGTGTGTGTGTTCTAACAAATGATCGAACCAATTATGTGTCATTAGTTATTAGTTACTACACTATTCTCAAGATTGCTTCTGAAAGAGCGATCTGATGGCGGAAGTGAACTAAATTTTCAAGACAGATTATCGAGCCCTTTTACAATGACGCTGAAGATTGCTCTTAACATCAAATCTCTCGAATACGAATACTCTGAAGATCATAGGGAACCCAAGAGCGATCGTTAGTACAAATTGTGGATTTTACGGGAGATTTTTTACATTAATTGAAAGGTAAACAATGTAAGATGTACAAGTAGTGACATTTTTGTGATATTTGCACTTGAATGCTGGACTTTCTACACGGGGTGCCTATCAACTGATGTAGAAATCAATGATTAAAAAAATAGACCAGATAGTATGATTATTGATCGGTTCAAATTTTAGCTCAGTTAATATGTAAAAACCATTTTAGAGATTGGGCTGTTTTGAATCGATAGTTGGACCGAAAACTAAATTCAATTTTAAAATACCAAACTGTTAAAAAAAATCTTTTTTTAAATTTTTTTAGAAAATGACTAATTTTTTTTAATCATTTAATGTTATGTTGTATCATATGACTTATTAAGTTATAATAAACTTAAAATATTTAGTTTTATTTTTAAATTAAGTAGCAATTTTATATTTATTTCTTATATTTAGATTATTATATATATATATATAATTTTTAATTTAATTATTATGTTATCGGTTTGACCATTGATCCAAGCCAGTTGAATTATACAAACCATAAACCACTGACCTTCTTGGTTCTATATCCAATTTGATTCTGAAAACATTGATAGAAAGTGCACTTTCTACATTGAGTACTTCACACTCGTTGTAAAAATTGTACATTAAATTTTAAAAAAAATAAAAAAAATAGTTACTTTTTACCAAGGTCTTTAAACCGAGACTAGACCAAACGATTGAATCGGTTTGGCCATTACTCGCTTTGTTGAATGGCTTGGTTTGCTTGAATGGACTGTCTGAATAGTTGAGCCAGCTTAAACCATCCAAAACTAGCGGTTGAGCTGAAATTTGGGATTAAGTTGGGAACTGGAGCGGCTAGAAATGAACTGTTGTTGTCTCCTCTTTTTTGTATAGCCAGATATGAAATTTATGAAAAAAAAAATAAGAGGAGAAATAGAAAGAAGAAGAGAGGGCAGAAACATGGAGATAGGAGTGTGTTCATCATCAAGTATTACCGCAAGTGTATAGGTCATCACAAGTATAAAATATTTCAGAGTTATCATTCTTATGAGGATTTAAGCAAAAAAAAAAGTTAAAAATTTACCATTAAACTTTGAGTTAGGTTGGGAAAAATCAAGAGTAGGTTTGTGTGAAAGTAATAAAAATTAGATTAAGTGGTAATTTAGAACAAAATTAGCTAATACTATGAATTCATGAGACAAGAATTTAGGATTATCTTTCCCTTTTATATTTCATAAGACTCTAATTATTTCCTCTCAAAATGACTTGTAATGAAAACAAATGTTAGTCTAAGATATTATTTTTTTTAAAGCTTTCTCAAATCAAAATCAAATATATTTGCCAATACTAGCATTTCGTAATCTCTTAGAAATGATTAGTGAAAATAATGTTTAAGTTCGAACCTTAATGTGACTGTAAAGAGTTTATAAAATATTTTTATTTTACTAACAAACCATCCATTTATTATCTTTGAAAACTTTAAGTCCAACACCGTTCTATCTAAGTTTTACACCTAAGTTGGCTTTCTCAAATACAACCTAAGTGAACACAATAATCTAAATAGTGATCAAACATTTAGAAGCATCAAGCAAAGAATAAAATAAATACATATATACATTACCACCAAAAAAGAGGAGTAATCAAGTTTTAATCCATACAAAGATTTGAAATAATCCTAAAACAAGAAAACTAGCTAGATATGTTCAAAAAGGAGCAACAAATAATAACTTGTTCAACACCCATATCAAAAACACAAAGAGAAAAGGAAAGTGAAGTAGAAAAATCAAAGGAAATTCACTTGAATTTCTTCAAATCTTCAATTCTTAGCCAAATCTCCTTCAAAAACTATAAACCCTAGTATAGCAAGTTTCAAGGAACCTCTGGACTTTGTGGTTCTTTGTTTGGAGGCATGGTTATGGCTTATGTAGCCTTAATTCTTGTATTCTGCAACTTAAAATGTATAGTAAAATTTAAGCCATGTGTCATAGAGTGTTGTTCTTGCATTGTGACGCATGTGCAAAAATGTGGGCATCCACCGTAGCGTGTTGTCATTGTGCTGTGACTCCTGTGCATCTTTAGAAAGTCTATTTCTATGTCACATGTCGTGACGCATTGTACATACATTACAATCCATTGCACAAAGCATTCAATTTTCATTTCGGGCCCATTGTGCATGCATCTTCAAACATCATTTGACTTCTTATCGTTACAATTACTTGAAAGAAATCACTTGAAACAATAAATACAGTTATGAGATTTTTCAAAGTTTAAAATCAAGGCAAGATTCTTCACAAAAATTGCCAATAAATTTTATTTTCAAGGTTAACTTCAGCTAAAGCTCAATTTTCTATATCTAACTCAAAATATTTACAATTGAACCAATTCATCAAAAAAAGTATAAGAAAATGTGTTAAACTGGCGTCAATTTCAATATGTTAATAGAGTGGAAAGAGATTAAGAGAACAACCGCAATCACAAGAAGGAGGAAGGCATGGAGTAAAGTCTTCGATGATGAAGAAATCGAACAGAGAATCAAGAAGCAAAGAAGAGAACAGAATAGAGTCGCAGCCCAAGACATGATCCACAAAAACGAAACCCTTCATCTTTGTTCTATAACTCTTGGTGTTTAATTTAATTTTAAATTTTAAATTTTTAACCGATTAGTATCTCAATCGTATCCCAATTTTCAGCCACTATTCCTAAAATTCACATAATCACAAGCTCCCATGCATCCTTTTTGAATTTTGAAAAGCGCACTCGTTCTCCCTTTTTAAATTATTATAATAATTTAAATCAAAAATATCTTTTCTGACTCTTGGAATTACGTTTCATTTGTTAAATTCGTATACTTTGTTTTATTTTTTACATATATATTTTTATTTTAATTATAAAATTATATTTTTTGTTTAATTGTGATGTCACTTGTCTAATCAGTTAAATCATAAGAACAATAACTCGTTAACTTTTTTTTGTTCATCATCTGATTCATTTTTTTAAAACATTTCTTTCCAAATTAGGTGTCTTCACACTCGATATAGAAAGTGTATTTTTTACATTAGGTGCTTCACACCAAATGTAGAAAGTGCTTTAAATTTTTAAAAAATAAAAAAATAGTTACCTTCTACATTGGGTGCCTTTGCATCTAATATAGAAAGTACTTTAAATTTTTTAAAAAATAAAAAAAAAAGTTATTTTTAACATTGGGTGCTTCACACCAGATGTAGAAAGACCTCTTTTAAAAAATTTTGAAAAAAATACCCGCTTTCTATATCTGGAGGCAGAATCATCTAATGTAAAAAGTGATTTAAAAAAACTAATTACATCTTTTGTTCTCTTTTCATTGTGCCTTCTTCTTCAATTTCTCTGTCATCATTTTCACATAGCATCATCATCTCTCCCTCCTTCTCCTCCTCCTCCTCCTCTATCAGCATCGCTCGTCTTCCTCCTCCCTCCTCCTCTTCTTCCTCACTGTCATCCTCCCCTAATAACCCAAAACTCATTTTCCTTTTCACTTGTCCTCGCTCATTTCCCCCTTCCTCCCCCTTAGGCCTCCTCTTGCTCCTCCTATGGCTTTTGAAAATTTTTTCAGTATGCTCTCTTTACTTTCTTTCTTTTTTTCAATTTTAATTTTTAATATATATATATATATATATGATTATAGTTGAATTTAATTCAATTTAACTTAATTTTAGTTTAATTTGATGGTATTTTTTGATTAATTCTTTAATTAGTTAGTGCCTATTATATATATGATGACGGTTGAGTATGATGATAGTTGAATATTATATTAATTGTTTAGGAAGTACTGTTAGTGGCGAGCTTAATGCCCTAGGCTATTGCATGTAATTAAATTAGTGTTGTTGACATTGCTTAGAATGAAAATTGTGTATTTTTCGCTTGTAAAATTTTTTAATCCCCTAGGCTAGCCTAATGCCTTAGGTTGTTTAGAGTAACATTATTCTCTTTTTATACTCCCTTCATTACAAATTTGGGAAGAAAATGAAGAAGACGATAGACTCAAAAGTATACTTATACAAAACTATTCAATTAATTTTTTTTGAATATAATATTTACTAACTTGGTGATCTTGATTACAAGGCAATAAAAACATATTAAAAAGTGGTCATGAAAAAGAACAGACATGAGCTCAAGAATCCTTCGTGGATTGATCTAAAGATAAGTGAGCCTATACTTTATAAACATGTTCAATTACTAAAATTTCTTACTAATTTCTTATGATTAGTTCTTATACAAAGCCGTAGGCAATCAATGAAGATGGACTTGTGCGACCTACATGTGATGAGACACATGCTCAATATTATCACATTAGGCGTGACCTAATTTACAATTGAGGTAAATATATTTTTAAAAATTTTATTTTATATTATGTTATTTGATATTAATTAATAAGTGTTCTTTGCAAATTATATTTTAGACATTCAACAATACAGATCCATTTCCCAAAAATGAAATTAAAGATATCCCTATATGTTGAAAAACTCATTTTGTGAAGAGTTTGTGAGTTTCATAAATAGTTTTACACAATTTAATGCGTTTCTTAGTTTTTAAACAAACTTTGAATACTTTTGCTGATAGTGTTGATAGTTAATTGTAAGAATTTTAATTGATGCAATTTTTTACATGAATTATGTTAGATAGTTGTTAGTTTTAGACAATTAAACTAGATTGTGATTTATACTAAAAATTATAAATGAATTTTATTGTCTAGCTGTGACAATTTTCGTGTACAGGAATAGGTAATTAAAAAACACAAATATAACATTTAAAAAATAAATACTTTTTACATCGGTTATAATTATATACTTTTTATATCGGTTGGGTAACGTAATTAATGATTTACACAATTTAATACGTTTCTTAATTTTTAGGCAAATTTTGGATACTTTTGTTGATAGTGTTGATAGTTAATTGTAAGAATTTTAATTGATACAATTTTTTACATGAATTATGTTAGGTAGTTGTTAGTTTTAGATAATTAAACTAGATTTTGATTTATTCTGAAAATTATAAATGAATTTTATTGTCTAGTTGTGACAATTTTCGTGTATAGGAACAGGTAATTAAAAAAAAACAAATACAACATTTAAAAAATAAAGACTTTTTACATCGGTTATGACTATATACTTTTTATATTAGTTGGGCAACGTAATTAATGATTTACACAATTTAATACGTTTCTTAGTTTTTAGACAAACTTTGGATACTTTTGTTGATAGTGTTGATAGTTAATTGTAAGAATTTTAATTGATGCAATTTTTTACATGAATTGTGTTAGGTAGTTGTTAGTTTTAGACAATTAAAGTAGATTGTGATTTATACTGAAAATTATAAATGAATTTCATTGTCTAGTTGTGACAATTTTTGTGTACAGGAACAGGTAATTAAAAAAACAAATACAACATTTAAAAAATAAAGACTTTTTACATCATTTATGACTATATACTTTTTATATCGGTTGGGCAACATAATTAATGATTTACGCAATTTAATACATTTATTAGTTTTTAGACAAACTTTGAATACTTTTGTTGATAGTGTTGATCGTTAATTGTAAGAATTTTAATTGATGCAATTTTTTACATGAATTATGTTAGGTAGTTATTAGTTTTAAACAATTAAACTAGATTGTGATTTATACTGAAAATTATAAATGAATTTTATTATCTGGCTGTGACAATTTTCATGTACAAGAACATGTAATTAAAAAAAATACAACATTTAAAAAACAAAGACTTTCTATATATGTTATGACTATATATTTTTTATATCGGTTGGGCAACATAATTAATGTAAAAAGTGACCTATTATTATTTTTTTAATTTTTGATTAATTTTCTACATTGATTATAAACCACTATAGAAAATAGACTTTTTACACCCTTAAAATAACATCAGCTTTTAAACTGGTGTAAAATGTGATTTTTAACCCTTATAAAACAAATTTTATGTACTAATGGATCTTCTTTAGTCCAACCCAGTCTACGCCCTAATCCCAGTTCTTTTTCACCGCAGCAAACCCATCAGCGAATCCCCTTATCACTGTCGAATATATCAACAAGCATTGGTCGTCTGGCCCCTCTATCCTCCCCTCCGATGCTTGTGATCTTTCAATCGCTCTATTATGGGCTGCTTACATCGATGACAAGGTATTTTACTTCCCAGCAACAGGGTTTAACTTTTTGAGAAAAAAAATTGGGTATTTTCCAACCATTTCTGACCATGCTTTATAGGTTTCTGAGTTTAATCTCTTCCTTTTTGAATGAGAGCTGTTTCTTTAATTGTGATAGTGGTTTTCCTCAATGAAAAGCATTCTGAATGTTGAAGATGAGGAAGCAAGAATGTCATACTATGAGACAATGGATGAAGTGAATAGGAAGATAGAGGATGCATTTGGGAAAGTCAGCAAAGGAAAACCCTTTTTTGGTGGAGACTAGATTGGATTCCTGGACATTGCTTTTAGAAGCCACCTGGGTTGGCTCAATGTTATAGAAACTTTATATGGAAGAAAGTTTCGTGTTAAGGCAAAAGCTCCTTTTGTGGTGGAATGGGCTAAGAAATTTGCTGCTAATCCTGCTGCGAAGGACCTGAAATTGATAAACTCAGAGCTTTCCAAGTCCATTCAGATCAAATAGAGAGCTATAATTGCCAAGAAGTGAGTTTTCGAGCATGATTGCATGCTGGTGTAAATGATCTTTCTATTGTTGTATGGTTCAATAAAGTGATGCTCTATTGTTCTACGTGTTTCTTACGAGTCTGCTTGAATTTTCTTCTCTCTTTTAGGCCATGTATTGTCCTTTGTAGCAGGAATTTGCATGAGTACATGCTTTGGATTTGATTCTAGATGATTTCAAAGTCAAATCGATCAAAATGGCTGTCTTGCTGTCATTTGAAGAAATAACATATCTCCTCAATGTGCTTTTCAAAACACTGTTCCATTGCTTGAAATTTAAAATTGAGTGAAACTTGATCATTTTCTTTGGTCATTCTCTGATATTTTTTAGGCTATGGAGGCTGCACACAACATTATAAGGAACTATGAATTATCCAAGGTTTTAAAAATCGAACTGGACCTGCCGGTTCAACCGAGAACTGACTCTTGATCCGATTCGATTGACCCTTAAAAACCGGTCAGCAGGGAACCGATGAACAACTGGTAAAACTGATCAAAAACCAATAAAACCAAAAAAAAATCAGACCGGTTCTCATAAAAAACCGGACAAAATTTAAAAAATAAAAAAATAAATTAAAATTAAATTTAAAATACATCTTTCTTGATATTTAAATGAAAAGTTTCACTTATAATTAATATTAATTATTATATTAATCAATAATAAATTATATTCCCAAGCATCTATAATATATTTTTGAAAAAAACACATATTTAAATGTATTTCTTATTTAATTATGATACATAAATTAAAAATATATTAATTTATGTTAACCAGTTTGACCTCAATTAGATCACGGTTCGATCAATAAATTGTGAACTAATATTTCATCTGATTCAATAATCGGTTCAGGTTTTAAAACTTTAAAATTATTCTTGCTGCAATTTTCACGAGCGCACTTGGATGAATAATATGAACCTTGGAAGAGCTCCTTTCAACAGAAGACACTGCAGAAGTGCATATAGGGTTATAGAATATGCAAATTGATTTTGACTTGAGCTCTCAGTGGCAGTCACGTGAAATAGTGTGTGTGTGTAAGGTATGGTACGTGCCATTCCCTTGCAACTCGCCAAAATAATTAGATTTTATATTTTGTATTTTGTGAAATAAATTTATTTCCTATCTAGGCAATCTAGACGATCCAGATTTAGACCTCGTTTGTTTTAACTTATTTTACAAAAAATATACTTATTTTTTGAAAGAACAATTATTTTGTGAATTTTTATAATATTTGTTTAAACTTTTAAAAATAATTAGATTATGAGAAAAAGTAAATATTTGATTATTTTAAGAAGTGACTTTGAGTAACTTTTAAAAATAATCTAATGCGATAAATAAAAGAGTGTATTTTAAATAAATGCAATATATAAAGATATCAAAAAAAATTTAAAATAATAGAATGATAAGTCATTTTCATAAAACATAAATCAAGGAATAAGTCATAAAATTTAAAAATAATTAACTAATAATTAATTTTTTATTATTGCAACCAAATATAAAACAAAGTTTGCTTTTTATAAAATGTTTATAAAATAAATCCCTTTTGACTAAATTGGCTCAATGGCCATGAAAAATATAGTTTCTATAAATTATAAATGAGATTTTTAAATGTTTTAAAATATGACCAGTTTATAAAATTAATTAAAGGTGATTTTTTCTTTTTATCCATAGAACAAATATATTATTAAAACATTTTGTATAAACTGGTCCATGAATATATCTTTTATAATTAACTAAATGATTTTAACCTTTACTAATTGAATCAAATCCTTGTACACAAGTCCATCATATCTTTCCCCCTTTCATAACCAGTTCTTTCCTTTCTTGGTAGGCAAAGAAATCAAAGTGATATTCACATATCGCTTTCTTGTTATCCTAACAATTACACATTTCTGTAAAAAACATCCCAACATGAGTAGTTCAATTTTGTTCCACTGCAAATGAGTCTCATTGCAAGGCTTCTTTGCTCAAAGATGAATATAAATCCAAAATTTTAATTGCAAAGGGGTATTTGATTCTCTATAATAAGTTAAAATATTCAGAATTTTTTACGGACTATGTGTGATTTGTTTTGGGTGAATGATTGTGTTTTTTTAATGTTTCTAATCCATGATAGTATATCAATGATATATAATTGTATATCACTTTATATATCATTGATAAATCATATCAGTAAAAATTTATCAATACCATTTAATTTTGTAGATATAGGGATGCTTGATCTTGCCATTTCTTATAATGAAAAATAAAATTTATTACTTTACGTATTTGATTCTTTATTATAAGTTAAGATATCTAGATTTTTCTACAAATTGCATTTGATCTATTTTAGGTAAATGATTATGTTTTTTTTTCTTGTTTCTAATCTATGATAGTATAGAAATTGCATATCACTGATAAACCATATAAGTGAAGACTTATTAACACCATTTACTTTTGTAGATACGAGGATGCTTAATATCGTCATTTTTTTTAAAGAGGGTCAAATGAAGCTCTTTGCCATCTTTGAGTATTTAAAAGAAAGTTTTCATAAAAAAAAAAGTATTTGAAAGGTCATATTATTTACAAAGAAGGTAGTTTTGTCATATAAAACCCAACTAAATATTAAAATGGCTGTAATACAAAATGTAACAAATGTTAGGTTGTTTATTGGATTTTGTTCTATAAAATGAGCTATATAGGCAAAAGCTCCATATATTTTTATGCAATCTTTAACTTATTTAAAAGTTACTTATTTTTTCATCTTAAACAAATGAGGTCTTGATATCAATAATTCACATTTAATATATAAAAGTTATAAAAAGATTTAATGTTAAACTTGTAGCGTATAGAATATATGTAAAAAGTCAATTTACAATATTAAACGTGGATCATTTATATTAAATTTAGATTGTTTAAATGATTGAACAATTTTTTATAATTTTTTATAATTTATATGCTGTTTTATTTTTAAAAATATAAAATATTTAATATTTAATATAATCAAAATTTCGGGACCCCAAGTACTGCTTTTCGCGTTTGAGTCCTTTTAATTTTTATTTTATTTTCCTTTGGTAAAAAAAAATATTTTATTTTTTATTTTTTGTCATTTTTAAAAAAGAATACAATAGATACGATATCTTGAATCAAATCCGGAGGGGGGCAGAGACAAATGCAAATTGCCATAGAGACAACTAATTGGGTCCTTGTCTGGCTCTGCTGGGTGGTTTGGTGAATTATGGCCATAGGTCTACCTATTAAATTTGGTGGGTCATGCTTGATACTTTTTCCTGCATAAAGTACAACACATCCCGTGCCTTTCTCCTTCTTAGATCATACAAGTTACTCATGGCAAACACTAACCTGAAGCTTCTGGGTGGCTAGTTCAGTCCATTTGTGTTGAGGGTTAGGATCGCCCTCAACATCAAGTCTCTGGAATATAAAAACATTGAAGAGACCTTGAACCCAAAAAGCCAGCTTCTTCTGCAGTCAAATCCTGTGCACAAGAAAATCCCAGTCCTCCTTCACGAAGACAAACCCATCTGTGAATCTAGAGTCATTGTCGAATACATAGACGAGGTTTGAAACTCTAGTCCCTCCATCTTATCAGCAGATGCTTACGATCGAGCCATGGCTCGTTTCTGGGCTGCCTACATCGATGACAAGGTATTGCTTAATTTCTCTCCTGATCTTTGTTTATCTTACTTTTATAATTCCCCTTTGGCTGACACTAATGAATTTTGCTGGGGATAGTTTTTTGCGGCCATGGTAAGCGTTGTACGTGTAGAAGATGAAGAAGGGAGGAAGCCATACTTGGAGGATGTGGAAGATGCGCTTGTGACAATGGAAGGTGAGTTGCAGAAACACAGCAGAGAAGGAAAGGGGTTTTATGGAGGGGGTGAGATTGGGTTGGTGGATATTACGTTAGGGAGCTTGATGTGTTAGTCGAGTGTGATAGAGACGATAAGTGGAAGGAAGATATTGGTTGAAGCGAAGCATCCAAGTTTGGTGAAATGGGCAGAGAGATTCTCATCTAATCCTAACGTGAAGGGGTTGATTCCTGAGACTGAGAAACTCCATAGAGTTTGTAAAGGCTCTTAAGATGAAGTGGAAAGCTGCTGCTTCTGCAAAGTAATGGAACTCATTTTCAAAGCTGCTGCTTTTGGGATGTCATAACAATTAATAAGCAGTTTCTTTCTTTGTTAATGGGACATTAACAGTCCTTCCGAAGCCACTGGATTACTTGATGGAAGCAGTTTTTAAAAAAACATTGTGTGGAATTTGAAATATTTTTATTTACAATTTATAAATAATGCATTTTATTATAAATTGTATATATTTTAGGGAAGCATCTCCCACTTATGGGGGAGCTCACAAGCTACTCTTAGATTTATCTTGAATATAATTAAAAAAAATTTATTTAAATAAATGATGAAGTGAGAAAGCAATCAAGTATTGAGATTTGATTGAATGCATGTTTAAATTAAAAAAAATCTGCAACAGAGGTTACACTCAATTGACATTAACAAATTAAGATTAGGAGAAAAGCTTATGACTGTAACAAGATTTATATTTGTATATTTTTTTAAGTAAGTTGGATAAATTAAAATTTATTTAGATGAATTGATTAAAAGCCTATTTATATATATATATATATATAATGATAAAAAAAGACATAAATTAATATATATATATATATATATATTAACTAATTTGTTCCTTTTAGAAAAAAATATTAAAATTTAGATTTTAAGAACAATATATGAAATGATAAATTATAAAATATTCAAATACATAAATTGATATTTTTAAGGAAAATAGCTAACATTCATCTACACATGTTGAATTGGTTTTAAAATATTGATTGATTAAGCTTAAAAAAAAATTAATTGGACTCTCTAGCTTTTTTGCTAGCATTATCATGCACACCATCAATTTTGTTAAGTTGAAGGTCCCTTTAACCCCTACATATCCATCTTCTGCATGGAACATCTTGGTCACCTCATTAAGCAAAACTGTAATGGGAAAACCTGAAAGCCTCTTAGTTTCACTAGTCATGGCCCATTCATCTCTCACCTATTTTTCGCTGACGACTTCATTCTTTTTATTGAGGCTTTCATGGAACAAATTGAGCTTGTCAAGCAGGTTATGCTCTCCTTTACAAAACTTCAAGACATAGGATTAAGCTTGGTAAGTCTAAAATGTTCTCCTCTTGAAATGTCCACTTCAATCAAGCTCGTGATCTTAGTTAGCATCTGGGCATTGGCCTTACTTTTAACTTTAAGAAATATCCTAGGGTTCCCCTCTTTCATTCTAAGGTGATCGAGCTTACCTTTGCCCTGATCATTCACAAAGTTAGAAAGAAGCTCTTTACTTAGAAAGCCAAATACCTCAACATTGCTATCCCTTCTCACCCTATAGAGACCTCTCTTCTACCCAAATGCATCCTTCATGAAGTAGAAAAGATTAGTAAAGACTTTCTTTAGTCTCAGAATCTCAATCAGCAACATGCATCTTATCTCTTAGGGTATGGTCTCTTAGGGTATGGTCACTAAAGCCAAAGATAAAGGTGGTCTTAGCATCAAAGACCTTGACCTGCAAAATTTAACTTTCGTTATGAAAATTTGTTTAGGTCTTCTATGTTACTAGAATGAACTTTGGGTCAATGCCTTCATGCTAAGTACGATTGCAGACATGGGACCATCCCTACTATTAAAAAGAAAGCTATCTCTCAACTCTGGCAAGGCATCACTACTAATTGGTATAAATTTTGGCTGGTATTGGCAAAAAGGTGCAGAGTGGCCTCAACGCAAAATTCTAGTAGGACCAATGGTCCCTCTTGACAAGCCCTTGGCTTAGTACCTCATTCGGAATTGGGATAGGGTTGACAATCAAGCTATTGTTAGGGACTTCGTCCTTGCAAATGGTTCCTGAAATGTTTATGCTTGGCATAATATTCTCCCACATTTGGTGCTTTAAAAACTTATGCATTTCAAGCCACCTAATAGCAATGAAATTGATTGCTTTTACTAAAGACTAGCTTTAGATTGCAATTTCAGTATCAAATCTACTTATAATTTCATCAAGAAGCAACAACATCATACTCTCGATCCTGTTAAGGGAAAAATCTAGAAATGCCCTATTCTGAAAGGGTGAAACACTTCATGTGGCTTGTCTACCATGAGAGGCTACCTACTAACTCCCTTAAAGCTAAGAGAGGAATCTTTAATAGTTACCTATGCCTATTTAACTATGACAGTGAGGAGAGTATCACTCATATTTTAAGAGACTATTCTTATGCAAGGGAGGTTTGGAGTGCTCTAATTTTAGCTAACCATTATTCAAATTTTTTCTTTGGAAATTTATAGGTTTGGCTTAAATGGAATGTCCAAAATGATTGAGGTAGGAGAATATGAAGTAGATGGCCTTGGATCAAGACTTTCACCACTGTCTACTGGATTCTTTAGAAAAACTGATGCAGCAAATTATTTAAACACAGACACATCATGTCTCTACCAGGGACTAGTATAAACATGACAGTATAAACATGACATCTTCCCTATCACACACCACGATACAGCCTCTTTATGGGTTCCCCTCCTGAAGGTAAAACTCATGTAGATGTGGATGGCTCCTCAGTTAATAATCATGCAGCCCGTAGAGGCATAGTATGGGATAGCTATGGTGAATGGGTGCTTGGTTTTTAGAAAGCACTCAAACCTCTATCAAGTCTTGAATCTGAGTTATGCATTACTCGAATAGGTCTAGAACTTTGAAACTTAAAGGTCTCACTAACTAGCAACTTTTCATAGATTCACTTGTCGCTTATAATTTGTTGTTTCGAGACTCAAGTACAGACCAGCCCCTGCGCAACGACATCATTGCCATTTATGAAATCATCTTTAAAGATAGAGAAGTGGAGATTTTTCATACCAATCACAACAACATCCAGTGTGCAAATACTCTTCCAAAGGCATGTACGATGTGGGTTTTAAAATAAAATTAGTCCATGCTATTCCTCTTAACTACCATAGGCACGTTATAAAGGCTAGTTAACTTGTCTGTTTGTTAGTTTTCTTCCAAGCTTTGCTGGCCATGTATTAGAAAAAAAATTGATAATGATAATTTTATCAATCTACATCCATTCTTAATTAGTACAAAGTCTAGAGATTTTGAACTTGAGATGACAACCAGGAGCTCAAAGAACCCATAACTAGAAGATACCAAAACAAGAACAATGACTACTACTGCAAAGTATACATTTTACATCCTCAATTTACATCACTTCTTATAAAAGTGATATAAAAAATAGACGGTAATAATTTTGTAAATAAGTGTTGAATATGTAAAATTACTCACGTTCTTTTTTTTTAAAAAAAAAAAAAGCAACGTGGTAAGTTATTCACGTCATTTTTTTAAAAAAAGGGGATGTGGATTATAAAAAATAAATTATTTTAAATTATTAAATTTTGAACATTTTTCATGTCGCTTTTTTAAAAAAGTGATGTGGATAACTTTTCACGTTGCTTTTTTTTTTTAAAAAAAGGACGTGAATTATAAAAAATAAATTATTTTAAATTATTAATTTCTAAACATTTTTATGCCGCTTTTTTTAAAAAGCAATATAGATTGTAGAAAATAAATTATTTTAAAATATTAATTTATTCGCATTTTTAACGTTGCTTTTTTTAAAAAAGTGACATAAATTTCAGTCAGCTTTTTTTAAATCAAATCTAGCTCCTCCCTAGCTCCATCATTTTGTATTTTAAAATTTAAATTCGATGGCAGCACGTTTCTCTTCTCCTTCCCACTGCAGATCTCGCCTCTCCTCCGCATTACAAGTCTCTCTTTTCTTTCCCATAGCATTGAGATATACCACTAACAAATTGAATAAAGACCCAAGGCTAGCATTCAACGATGAGCATTTGACAGATAACTTTTTCTTCTCCTTGTCTCCTCCTCTTTCTGCCATTTGAAGGACAGCTTTGAGACCCACGATCAAGATTCATAGCTTCTCCTCCTCTTCCCCCCGAGGTAGCAAGCAATATTTGGTTAGTATTACTTTCACCTACAAAGTCTTTTTTTTTGTAGATATTTCTGACATCTATTTGAGCATTCTCCATTATTTTTGGTTGTTTCATCAATTTTGGTATAGTTTTATTTTTCTTTTATTTTGCTTTTAAGTCTATGAAATCTATAGTTAGTTGAAATGATGAAATAAAAATGACAGATATTTAATTTTAAATTATTTTAATATTTGTTTTAGGATAAACTGTGTCTATAAACCACGTCGCATTTTGTGAAACAAGGACAGGGATTCTCCAAAAACCATGTCCTTTTTTTACAAAAAGCGACTTGGTTTCTCAAAAAAAAAATGTTCCTCACAAAATAATGTGGATAAGTTAACTTTCTATATTGCCCAGATCTATGTTCTCTATAACAAGGACGTGAAATGCTTTAACAAAGCAATATAAAAGAGGTTTTTTTTATGTTTTTATTAGTAGTGGGCGAGACATACAAGAAGCCAACGAGATTGCAGATTCTAGAGCCTAATGATGAGCAACAAGCTACACGACAAGAGAATCCCACGACCTTTACAAATGAAAGAGAAGCAAATGGAACAGACACCATGAGCCTTGAAACACAACCTCCACAAGCGACAATGGCAATGAGCATAGACATAGTTAACAACAACGACAATGAGAGGTTGGATGCAACAATTGGTGTTTGAAGGGGAGACACAACAAAAACAAAGCAGCAGGTAAGTGAGGCGAGAGGGCAATGAGAGATAAATCTAATATAAAAAATATTAAATGCCCCTACTCACTTCAAAGTAAGTGTTGAAAAGCTCTACTAATGAGTTTCTACTGAATCAAGCATTCGCTTAAAATTCTTATGAATGTTTTTAAAAAAATTAGTTTTTTTCTTATAATTTTAATTTAGTTATGAGTTAGTCCCTAAACTTTGACTAGTTGTAATTCTATTTCTAAAAATTTAATTCAGTTATAACCCAATCTCTAAACTTTGACTCTCGCAACTCAGTCCTTATATATTTAATTTTTTAAATGTTGGTCTTTATATCTTAAAAAAAGATTATAATTATTTGCTAAAATTTATTACTAGTATTTTAAATTACTAAATTCTTTTAATCTTTATAAATATTAAAATTTTAAATATTTTTTATCTTTATAATTTTATTTGTAAAATATAGACTGGTATTTAAATGGTTGAAATTATAAAAATTAAGTTACAATTGAGTTAAAACTATAAGGATTGAGTTATAATGAGTGAAAATTTAAAAACTGAATTACAACTAAATCAAAATTACAGGAATCAAATAATTATTTTTTCAATGTTTTTTCACCCAAACAAAATTTTTCATCTTGTAATCGGCTCCAGAAAAAAAAAATTATGGCCAGAAGTCACTAAAAGCCCGTTCAAGAGCAATCCAAACATAACCTAGAAAGTTATTTCGAATGAATATAGGCAAATGCGACTAAACTTTCTATTTAATTGTAAGATTATCTTTGTGATATTTTAAAAATCACTTTGCGCACTTATCTCTCTACGGTTTCTTCTCATTATGGTTTTCCCCCCTTCCATAGTTGTTTTTAACACTTACAATGAGATTATCCTATAAAACTAACAAAATATTCTTTGAAAAATCACTCTAAAGTCCCACTAATTGAATAAATGCCTGTGAAGTTCCAGGGACTTAGTTGCAATTAACCTCCTCCTCCTCCTCCTTCTTCTTATTCTTTTTTTGAAATGACAGATAAGCCTACGTCCCTGGTGAACCAAACTCCTTTGTACGCATCAGCCTTCCGCAAGTACTCCTTCCACATCCAGAGCACTAACATCTCAAATATAAGAAGCTTGTTGAATAAACTAGGCAGAAGATTTTCCCTTGATGATCATCTCCCTCCATACCCATATGAATGCGACCCTTGTTTCTTCCCACAAGACCAGCTATATATCCAGTTCAAAGCTCAGTGATAAACACTAAGGGCAGTACTTCAAATGCATTTGAAGGATTTAAGGTTGAAAATTTCTCGAATAATGATTTGAGCAAGATGGGCAGTGTGAACAGTTCTCGGCAGCAAGTGGATGGGTTTCAGAGTTATAATGGAGTAATGGAGTTGTCGACGGCCACCGTGACTTCATTGGAAAGTAAAAATTTCTTCAAGGATTAAGACCTCAAGCACCATCTCAAGCGCATCCTTACGATTGAGATTAGGACAAAGCTTTCGAGAGATTGGGCTACAGAGCCGAAAAGGTGCGAGAGAGGGAAGTGGGACAGGAAGAAGTTAGTACCAACCAGACATTGAATTCGTTTGGCTAGATTATGTATACTAATTGCAGATGGGTTTGATTTGATTGGAGTGAAACAGGGGCTTGAGATTGGGAGTGGATTTTCTGGCAGGGAACATATCGTTCTTTCTATTGATTTCAGGGTCATGGCGAGTTCAGTGATAATTGAGTAACCACCGGCGAGAATGGTCGGGGTCCTCGGGGATGAACGAGAAATGCTGAAGCTGGTCCTGGGAGACCTCACGTGGACAATTTTATCATTTCATGAAAAATTTAATTATAGCTAAGTCTCATCGATCTCACAAGCATTTATGTAATTTGCGGGATTTTAGGATAATTACAATTATTGTAGGGGATTTTGGAGTAATTTTCCCAATTTTTCTAAAAAAATATACATTCACAAAACATATAAAATAAATAATATAAGAGATTATATAATAAATAAAGTGATGGCTACCAAATACCAACACATCTAAAACAAGATTCAGATAAAGATAAATTGTAACACTATATTCTTTTTTAAAGAAAAACGAGCATGAAATTAAACGGGATCTCATCATCATCTTATTTTCCCCCTAGCCAAACAAGTGAAACAAGCAGGAACCAATCATAATCCATGTGAACAGATTTTTTTAAATTATATTGGCTAATATCCTAAAAAACTTGCTAAATATATCATGAATATCTTTAATATATTTATTTAATGTGACTATATATTTTATTATTCAAATTTAAGATTTTATGATAAGTTAGTTTAACTTCCCCAACTAATTGAACCAATCGCCTACTAATTAGTAGATTTTAATAGTATCACTTTGTCTTTAAACAATAAAAAATATTATAACCGATGCAAATTTAAAAGACTAAATTTATAAAAATTAAAATTTAAGAACTAAAATGATAATAAGACAAACTTAAAGAATTAAAATTTTTATTATCTATTAATTAAATGTTATTATAAATTAAGGGAGAATTATATTGAAGGACCAAGATATAAGAATATTTAACCTAAAATGAAAATTATATTTCAGAGCTTGTAATTTGGCCATGCCCAATTGGTTAATTCTAGTAAGCTCAACAAATTTTAGGATTGGGCTTGATGAGATAATGCATTTTTTACATTTAGGAAAAGGACTAAATAAAAAACATTTTGCATTTTAAAAACACATAAGGATATTAAATGTTAAATAATTTTTAAGTTTTAGATAATTTATATTAAGATACCATATATTTCATCACATTATTATATATTTTTTGTAAAAAATTAAAAACATTTATATTGTAATATTTTTATTATTTTCAATCTTCAAAATATCACAAAATAATATTTAAAATATATTTTAATGTTGACTTTTAAATTTTAAGACCCACACATGTTTTTTAAAAAAAAATTTTAAGTCTTCTACATCATTTAAATATTCTAAAAAATATATTTAATATTTTTATAAAATGAAAATAAGTAATTTTAAAGTACAAAGGAGGTTAAATTAATTTTTAGAACAAGAAATTGATAATTTCAGTATTTAATAAGCTCGATTAAAAAATATTTTTTATTTTTAATAAAATAAAAATTATTCATTTTGAAGTAAAAGGCAAATTAAAATTAATTTTTAAAATGAAAAAAATGATAATTCGGTATTCCCCGGCTCTGACATTCCTCCAAGTGTGAAGGGTTATATATAAAGAAAACTTTCACGTGATTTGTTTTTTATATGTAAACAGAACAATTTTTCAGAAATATTTATGATTTTTTTTTTTTAAAATTGCCTTTCACAAAATCATAATTTATTTTTTTCAGAAACAAATATTTTAGTTTAAAATTTTTAAAGTCTGACGTGTAAGTGTTAGAATTAATTATTTTTAAATTGTGTAAGATAGTTAAAATCTGTTTTTATATACTCTCTTCATTAAAAAATGTAAAATATTTTTAATCTTTTCAAGTATAATCATTATTTTTTTTAAAGTGTCTCTATTGATAATGATTTTATGTTTATTATAAGATATTTAATAGGGATAAATATAAAAAAATAAAATTAATTTAAAAGTAAGTAATCACTTTATTGAAGGTGAGATTCGAATAAAAATATTTTATCTTTTTAAACAGAGAAAGTGTATATATATTATAAAACGGAGGAAGCATAATTCAACAAAAATTATTTACAGTAATTATTATTTTTACTTGACCCAAAGAAATAAAGCAATAATTAAGAATTAAGAATATTTTAAAAAATGAATGCAAAGTAAAATGTTGACCTGATAAACAATTGAGTGAGTGATAAAATTAAAATCAGTGAGAACGTCTTTTCAGTGGACCTAATAAACAATTGAGTTAGTGATAAAATTAAAATTAGTCAGCATAGTTGTTCGCTTTCTTAGCCATGTAATCAGATTCAGACCAATCTCATATGAGCAGATATTTGATCTCATCCAATGGGGCGACCATTTTCTGATGAGAAGAGCCATTCGATCTTTATGAGTCTCGGTGCATAGATAGAATCATTTCAGTGTCTTTTTGGCCTTTTATTGCATCGAAAGGATCCCTGTATTGTCGACGAAGCTGATGATGTGGCCAGATTCATAATATTCGAAAATGACGAGGGATAGTCCAAAAATTTAAGAATAGACCTACTAGATCGAACCAATTTGTGTGTGATTAGTTATCAGTGTGATTTGGGTCGTTGTTGAAGTTCCGGTCTCCAGATTGCTTCTGGTAGAGCAATCCTGATGCCGGAGAGTGAACTGAAGCTTCTGGGCAAATGGTCGAGCCCTTTTTCGATGAGGGCGAAAATCGCTCTTAATATCAAATCTCTTGAATACGAGTACTTTGAAGAGCACATGAAACCGAAGAGCGATCTTCTTCTTCAGTCCAACCCGGTCTACGCCCTAATCCTAGTTCTTATCCACCATGGAAACCCCGTCTGCGAATCCCTCATTATTGTCAAATACATCGACGAGACTTGGTCCTCTGGCCCCTCTATCCTCCCCTCCGATGCTTATGATCGTTCAATCGCTCGATTCTGGGCGGCTTACATCGATGACAAGGTATTTCCCTTCCCAACAACAGAGAATGTATTTCTGAGAAAAAAATTTACCTATTTTCCATCCAGTTCTGACTTTGTAGGTTTCTGAGTTTAATCTCTTCCTTTCTGGGCCATTCCTTCTGAATGAGAGCTGTTTCTCTAATTGTGATAGTGGTTTCCCTCGATGAAAAGCATTCTGACTGTTGAAGATGAGGAGGCAAGACAGCCATACTATGAGACAATGGATGAAGTGATTAGGAGGATAGAGGATGCGTTTGGGAAAATCAGCAAAGGAAAGCCCTTTTTTGGTGGAGACCAGATTGGATTCCTGGACATTGCTTTTGGAAGCCACCTGGGCTGGCTCAGTGTTGTCGAAACTTTGTGTGGAAGAAAGTTTCTTGTTGAGGCAAAAGCTCCTTCTCTGGTGGATTGGGCTGAGAAATTTGCTGCTGATCCTGCTGTCAAGGGACTCATACCTGAAACTCATGAACTCATAGAGCTTTCCAAGTCCCTTCAGATCAAATGGAGGGCTGCAATTGCCAAGAAGTAGAATTTGTGGAGACTGTTTGCTTGCGGGTGTAGATAATCTCTCTGTTCTTGTATGGTTCAATAAAATGATGCTCTATTGTTCTGCGTGTTTCTTACAAGTTTGCTTGAATTTCCTTCTCACTTTTGGGCTGTACTGTCCTTTGTAGCAGGAATTTACATCAATAAATACTATAGATTTAATTCTAGATGATTTCAGAGTCAAATTACAATGGCTGTCTTACTGTCATTTGAAGAAATAACATGTCTCTGCAATGTACTTTCAAAACACTTTACTTCTGTTGCTTGAATTTGAAAATCGAAGTGAAACTTGAGCATTTTCTGATATTTTAGACTATGTAGGCTGTAGACAACATTATAGGGAATTGTTAATTATCTTGCCACAATTTTCGCGAGAGCTACTGGATGAATAATATGAATCTTGGAAGAGCTCCTTTCGATAAGAGACACTGCAGATAAGATTAATAGATTATGTAAACTAATTTGAGTTGATCCGTCACTGGCACTGTGCACTTGAAACAGTATGAAGGTATGACATGTCAAATGTGCTTGCTTTTCTTCCCATGCTTTTCATGTTTGACCCCTTTTAATTTCGGTTTTTTTTCTTTTTTTTTCTTTTTTAAAGTAAAAGACTAAAAGTTCAAAGAAATGACATTAACTCATATCATCGAAATTAAGCACAGAGAATACAGTATATACAATATCTTAAATCTAATCCGGACAAGTGGCACAGACAAATGCGAAGAACCCAAGAAACATTTTTTTATTTTCGACACGGTTCTTGATCCTTATCTAGTTGTGTTAGGTGGCTCAGTAATTATAGCCCTAACTATTAAATTTGACTAGTCACACTTGACGGTTTTTTGTTTTTCCTACATAAACACCTCTGGGCTTGTACTGGCCTCACAATAATTTTTCACATCCTGTGTTTTTCTCCCTCAGTTTATACTTGTAACTCATGGCAAACGCTGAGCTGAAGCTCCTGGGTAGCTGGTTTAGTCCATTTGTCTGGAGGGTTAAGATCGCCCTCAACATCAAATCTGTGGAATATGAAAACGTTGAAGAGACCTTGAACCCAAAAAGCCAGCTTCTTCTGCAGTCAAATCCTGTGCACGAGAAAGTCCCAGTCCTCCTTCACGGAGACAAGCCCATCTGCGAATCTAGAATCACTGTCGAATACATAGACGAGGTTTGGAACACTGGTCCCTCCATCTTACCAGCAGATGCCTACGATCGAGCCATGGCTCGTTTCTGGGCTGCGTACATCGATGACAAGGTATTATATTACTTTACTTAATCCCTTTCCTGAGCGGTGTTTGTCTACTGTTATTCCCATTTGGTTGATACTAATGAATTTCACTGGGGATAGTGTTTCGTGGCCATGAGAAAAGCTTTGCTCGAAGAAGATGAAGAAGCGAGGAAGCCATACTTGGAGGAAGTGGAAGATGTGTTTGTGACAATGGAAGGTGAGCTGCAGAAATATTGCAAAGAAGGAAAGGGATATTTTGGCGGGGATGAGATCATTGGATTGGTTGATATTACCTTTGAGAGCTTGATGCGTTGGTTGAGTGCACTAGAGACGATGAGTGGAAGGAAGATGTTGGTTGAAGGGAAGCATCCAGGTTTGGTGAAATGGGCAGAGAGATTCTCATCTGATGCTAACGTGAAGGGGTTGATTCCTGAGACCGAGAAACTCATAGGGTATGCAGAGGCTCTTAAGATGAAGCTGAAGGCTTCTGCCACTGCAAAGTAATGCAACTCGTTATTGTGAACTGCCTCTGGTCTTTCTTTACGTTAATTTTGTTTTCTTTTAGGCTTGTGGGATGTTGTGGTAATAATAATAATGATAATAATACTAAAAAATAAACAGCTCCTTTTTGGTTATGCTATATGAAGTTAAATTTCAGTAAACATACATTAAATTGGGCTAGTGATTGTTATCAAATTTTATTTTCCCTCCTATTCTCATTTAGTAAAAATTATACATTAGATTTTGATTTGATGGATATTTGTTTGAATTTAACAATGGGGTAAAATTATTTTAACTTTAATTGTTTAGAATTTAAAATAAATTTTTTAAAAATTTAAAATTTAAATTATCTCTAAATCTATAATTCAAAATTTAAATTATATATTAATCAAAAGAAAACCAACGAACATGGGGCATTGCTAAGGACAATAAAATTTAAGGGTATATTTGGCAAGTGGTTGTCCCAAACAAATATTAAATACACATAATAGTAGAGTTGAAATTCAGAAACTGCTTCTCCCCTGCTGACGCCAAAACTTGATTCTGAGGCAAATAATTGATTATGAGAAAATGGGATGTTTGGATGTTTTTAACTAAACTATGGTTTTGGTCAAATAATTGATTCTAGAAGCAAACCAGACAGCACTAAGTTTGAGTTGACCCGTTACTAGCACTGTGCTCGTCAAAGATATGTCATATGTGCTTGTTTTTCTTCCCATGCTTTTCGGAACTATCTTGGATGCACATCAGGGTGATGCAATCTGTGGATGATCCGCATTTAAAAAAATAATTTAATATTTTTATTTTATATTTTTAAAAATAAAAATTCTAAAAAAATTTTAATAAATATTTTTTGACTAATATTAAAATTTTTATATTTTTATATATTGACTATTCAGATGTATTCTGTACAATTTAAATTTAAAATTTTTAACTTATAATTTTTTAAAAAATATTTTTTAAAAGTTATAATTAAAATATTATATATTTTATTTTTAAATATTATATTCATCAAAATAAAAAATAAAAAATTTAAATTTAGACCTTACAAATAAACATTTAATATCGAATATAAACTGTCCAAAATATATGTAGATAATCAATTTAAAAAGTTATAATATTAAATTAAGCTGTCTAAATTAAATCAATACTATTCAAATTGATAATGAACCTATTTATAAAAATTATAAATTTTTATTTTAATAAATATAAATTTAAATTTAAATTAAAAAATTTAGGCTATTCAGATTTAATCTGAATGGCCCAAATTTATTTTAATGGATGGGCAGCAAAGACGGACCTTTCATGCTTTCCATCTTTGACTCCTTTAAATTTCAGTTTTATATTTCTATTTTTTTTCATTTTTAAAGTAAAAGACTAAAAGTTCAAAGAAATGACTTAACTCATATCATCAAAATTAAACACAGGGAATACAGCCGTTACAATATCTTAAATCTAATCCGGACAGGGCGCCGAGACAAATGCAAAGTGCCCAAGAAACATTTATTATTTTCAACTCGATTCTTGATGGGAGGATAATCTCTCCATTTCTTTCTCTTCTTTTCCTCCTACTTTTCTTATCTCAACCATTTATATTATTTTATTAAATAATTTTTTAAAATTATAAAATTAATAAATAATTGAGAGGTTCTATAATTCTTAAAATAATTATTTAATAAAATAATATGAGTGATTGAGGTGGCGGAAGCAGAGGAAAACGGAGAGAATCTCCTTCGCTCTTGATCCTTATATATCTGGTCCTCTTAGGTGGCTCAGTGGATTATAGGTTTACCTACTAAATTTGATTTGACTAGTCACACTTGATCGTTCTTCCTACATAAACACCTCATTCTTCCTTAGCTTGTATTGGCCTTCACAGTAACATTTTTCACATCCTGTGTTTTTCACTAGTTACTCATGGCAAACGCTGAGCTGAAGCTCCTGGGTAGCTGGTTTAGTCCATTTGTCTGGAGGGTTAAGATCGCCCTCAACATCAAATCTGTGGAATATGAAAACGTTGAAGAGACCTTGAACCCAAAAAGCCAGCTTCTTCTGCAGTCAAATCCTGTGCACGAGAAAGTCCCAGTCCTCCTTCACGGAGACAAGCCCATCTGCGAATCTAGAATCACTGTCGAATACATAGACGAGGTTTGGAACACTGGTCCCTCCATCTTACCAGCAGATGCCTACGATCGAGCCATGGCTCGTTTCTGGGCTGCGTACATCGATGACAAGGTATTATATTACTTTACTTAATCCCTTTCCTGAGCGGTGTTTGTCTACTGTTATTCCCATTTGGTTGATACTAATGAATTTCACTGGGGATAGTGTTTCGTGGCCATGAGAAAAGCTTTGCTCGAAGAAGATGAAGAAGCGAGGAAGCCATACTTGGGGCAAGTGGAAGATGTGCTTGTGACAATGGAAGGTGAGCTGCAGAAATATTGCAAAGAAGGAAAGGGATATTTTGGCGGGGATGAGATCATTGGATTGGTTGATATTACTTTTGGGAGCTTGATGCGTTGGTTGAGTGCAATAGAGACGATGAGCGGAAGGAAGATGTTGGTTGAAGAGAAGCATCCAGGTTTGGTGAAATGGGCAGAGAGACTCTCATCTGATGCTCACGTGAAGGGGTTGATTCCTGAGACTGAGAAACTCATAGGGTATGCAGAGGCTCTTAAGATTAGACTGAAGGCTTCTGCCACCGCAAAGTAATGCAACTCGTTATTGTGAACAGCCTCTGGTCTTTCTTTACGTTAATTTTGTTTTCTTTTAGGCTTCTGGAATGTAATAATAATAATAAATAATAATAAGCAGCCCCGTCCTTGGTTAATGCTATATGAAGTTATGAATGCTCTTGTGAAATAGTCAAGGCCGCCCCGCTTGACTTTTTGTTGGGTGTTGTGACTTATTTTATATTAAATTATTAACGGTGATAATGGACTAATTAATAGTAGTAACAAAAAATGTATAATAATAATACTCCCTCCAATCCTTCCTTTTTAAATTATAAAATATTTTTAAAAGAGTTTTTCATCATAAAATATAAAATAATTTAGGTAAATTAAAATTTCATTAAATACATTAATTTTAATATTATCTTTTCTTTATATAAAATTAATTTTCATCCCTTCTCTCTTCAATATATTAAATGATAGTATTTTTAAAAATTTATATTTTTAGTTTTTAAAAATAAAATTGTTAAGTGTATTTAATAAAATTTATTAATATGTGAGATGTTATCTAAAAATATTTTATAATTTAGGATGTAGGGGCATAATTTTTGTTGGGTAATGAATAAAGTGAAAGCTACCAACATATTTAAAACAACATTAAGTGAAGAAAGATAAATTGCAACATTATTCTTGTTGGCCCAAAAAAATTGTAACCTATTCTTTTTTTAAAAAAGCATAAATGTAAAAAGGATTTAATAATCACTTTATTATTATAGGAAAACTGGCATTAAAGTACAGTCCGAGCATATTATTAAAACTAGAGGTTTAAATGAAATTAGGTTTGTTTGTGAATGCACCTAACCAGTCTTGAATTTAAAAATAAAAAATAAAAACAAAAATACCTTCCACTATGGTCGCCCGTGCCTGACCACCATTAACGGTTATATAACAAGTTGACTGCATATATGAATTTTTGCAAATTAAGCTCTTAACAATTACTAAATAATTTGAAAAATGAAAAATTAACTTGACAACAAATATTAAATTTTATCTCAAGTGGTTGATGTTGAATACATAATGTCAAAATTTAATATATGTAAAAGTTAATAAATGTAATTGATATATTAAATTTTACATTATATAATGAAGGGAAATTAATATTTTGGTTATTCAATAATTTGTTTAAAAATCAGTTTCTCAAATGTGACGTGGTTCGACTCAATAACTGAATCATTTAAAACTTAGTCAATAATCTTTTCACATATATTTTTGTCCTAATCCTCCATAACTCAGCTTAATCAGCATTCTACATGACAAATAAGTTATATATGAATCAGCAAGTGAGAAAATAAAGCAATTTAGATAGGCTTCTTTTGTACAGCAAATAAGTTAGGGCTTGAAGGGGCAGTAGAAGAGAAGGAAGAAGAAGCATATGGAGAATTGCTAACGTCCATTTTCTCTACATATTGTCTTCTCATGAATTATTGTTGCTATTAAGACAAAAAAGAATTCTGGAACTTGAATGAGAAGAGTCTCTCTCTCTAATCTTAATCTCTCCCCTTCGCCTCTGAACTCTACTTCCCAAAACAGGGAAGACGTGAGTGGAGAAGATGCAAGTGAGAGAAAAAGAAGCGATCCACGAATGGAGAAAATGCAATGCCACGAATTTGGATTTACTTCCTTGGCCAAGAAGATTGAACCCTCTTCTTGATTTTCTTATCTCTTCCTCCTCTTCTCTCGTATTCGTTCAAAAACAAGCATTACCTGATCAAAAGCTCGACATGAATTATTCAGTGTTTTTTTTTTTGGAAAATATAATTCTCACTTCCTATAATTTTATTCACAGGCGAACGCCTACATGGTTGAAGCTAAGTGCTCCCATAACTTGGAAAAATTTATAAATAGGTGTGAGTTTTAAAAAATTTGTCCACATTAATCTAATAATTTTGAACCTACTAAATCCAAATTAAAATGTATTTAAATTCAAAAATATTAGGATCTTTTACATTTCACTCAAGCTCAATAAATTTTAATTTTAAATTTATTATATTTAAATTTAGATTGCTTTTATAAAAATGACATTTTAATGTTTGTTTTTAATATTTTACAAAACTAAAGTTAAATTAGACAATAAATATCTCTAAAAAATTAAAATTTTAAATTTTAAAGCATACAGATAATACCGAACGACAAAAAGATGAAAAGAATCTTTGCTGAAAAAACAAAGATTGGTTTGAAACAAGAGACAAATTGAATGGGGGGAGACGGAGCATGAGAATCAGCTTGAAAACATAGGTTAGAGCAGAGGGAGAAATTTATTTTTTATTTTTTATTTTGCTATTGTTCAAAGTGTCTCGCAGCCCCAAATTTCTCTTTTTCCATTGCCACCTATTGTATTCTGCTTTTCCTTGTTTCCAGAATAGCTTTGGCAATTTCAGCAATCTTTGGATTCATCTTTTCCATTATATTTTCATTGTCATTTTATTCCAAATTTCTTAAAAGCTTTTCCCTTGCCATTTTCTGATTTATTTGTAGTATTAAAAAAAATATTCATTAGCAATGATTGTATTGTTGGCAAAAAAATAGTAATTTTTGTGCTATTTAGATATTTTTAATTTTAATTACATAGTTTTTATTTTTCTAAGTTTTGAGTAGGAAATGGAAAGATTTTTGAAGAGAGAGATTAATATCAATCGAGCAACTAACATCTTGAAAACTTTGTGATACAAATCTTCAACAACAAAAGGCCGAAGTTAGTTTGGAAGATTTACCATTAGATTCTGAGAAGCGAATTAAAATATCACACTAGAAAACTTGTAAGATGGATAAATATTTATTTTATATATTAAATTATTATTGAAAAAATGACATTAAAATTTCTTTGAATTATCTAAATAACATTTTAATCTCTTGAGATGTCATAATTTCCTTAAAGTTTTTAGAGACTTTTTTATATTAAAAAATTAATATAAAAGATTAAATTGCTCTTGATTGAAATAAAAATTCCAAGCGTCAGAAACAAATACTTCGTTCGCTTTTCTGCTCCTCCTCCTTATCTATCTTAATGTTTTTATAGCTATTGAAACTTTGCAAAAGACAGTGATATAAGCAACCATTCTTCCTCTATTAGCTTGTATTAGGATAAAGTAAATTTCTTTTGCTCTTATGTTGATTTATGTATTGATTTCTATGTGGGGTAAATTTCTTCTCCCATTTGAAAATTTGTTCTTCCATCTGTAAAAGTTGAAGTTAATTAGGTAACCTTAAAAGTTGATGTGAATAAATAATTGAGAACTTCATTTTCTCTTCATTTGTAAGCTTGAATCACATGGATATGGGTGTCAACTTTGTATGGATAAATGATAAATGATATTATTTTTTTTTTGCCACATAAAAAATCTAGAATTTTTCTGATGATGCTGTTTTTTTTTCTTTTTTCTTCAAATTTACCGTGCAGGCAAAGAGAAGTGCAGTAGCTGTACCAACAATGGTGGTGCCGCTAGTTACCTTGCTTCTTGTTGCTTTTATTCCAAATGGGCTGTTAGCCTTGCCATCTACTGTGCCTGCGTTCCTGTGTTCACCGATCAAGACTTATATGCCTACTTACTTCGTTTGCTCTTTTCTTTTTTTCCCCCCTCTTATTAGCACTGTTAAACAGTCTTTCTTCATAAATAAGTAAAAATCTACTATCATTTTCATTTGTATTGTAGATACATAAACTAAAATTGTGAATAACCAATACAAAGTTGTGAATATAAGGAGAATTAGTTACTTTTGGATAAAACATAACAAATGATCATGATATTTGAAAAGTAGCATATTGATGAATGACTATTTTATTGTTACAAGGCGAGAAGAGAAATGACTTCTTTTTCTATTTCTAGTTTTAAAGAAGAATTATTTTGTTATTTTCACATAGAGATATAATTTGTAAAAATATTAAAAGTAAAATACAATATGATGGAGAAAGTGTGAGGATAAAAATGACAACTGAGAGGGGATGACACTTGAAGAATTGAAAATAATGATATCATCTTATTTTGACATTGACATTGATTTTAGTGGCATGAAATACACTATGAGCTTTGATGAAAAGACCCTTATAGACCTTGTTAATGATGGTAGAATTGTTACCCTATTTGAGTATAATGTTGGAAGCAGTTATGTGTATATAGGTTATAAAAAAATCACAATAGAGAAGCAACAATTAAGAAAGCACTAGTGTAAGTTATTATGTTAATTTCTCTAAACAAATTTATCATTTGCTATAGGATATTTATTATTTTAGTAATCAAAGTTGTGATCGTCAATGTAAATGTAAATAACACATGAAGTTGGATGGAATGCGAATGAGGATGGAGGCAATTCTTGTCACTTTCAGATCTAAAATCTCCTTCTCCTGCCATGTAAGATCATGATTTTGAAAGTTATGGCCATGTATGTTGGGTCGTCTATGAAACCTATGTAATTGACAATAAAACCTTAGATCGTTGTCATTTCTTAAGATTTTCTTGTCATTTAATTAATAAAAATTGATTTTTTGAATTACAGTAGTAATTCATTTTTGTTGATTTAGTCAACTTTATAAGGTACTGATAAACTATAATTCCTTATTGCGTTGTTGTGATTTTAAGATGAAAAAATTATGAATATTAAAACAAAACTTGTGAATAGTAATTCATTTTTGTTGATTTAGTCAACTTTGTATGGTATTAATAAACTATAATTCCTTGTTGTGTGTTGTGATCTTAAGATGAAAATTATGAATATTAGAACAAAACATGTGAATAGTAATTGATATTTGCAACACCTTTAGCTTCTCCTTCTTTCATAGTCCTATCAAAAGTAGGTGGATAAAACTGTAAAAAACTCTTCCATACTCAGTTTATGATTCTGTGAACCACTACCATGCATAATTCCAGATTACTTGGGTTTGCTTTTTTCATATGCTTTATCTTCCTCTTCATACAAGTCTTCTTCATTTTCGATAGTTATACTATCATCTCTCACCTTTTCATTTCTTGGTGCATCTTATCCCACAAACGAATTATGAATCTCTTGTATCAAGTTCCTCATTTCAAGTAAAAGGGCTCCATTACCCTATGGTTCATTCTTGGTTGCTCCAAGTTTTGACCAACAGAATATAGTTTTTCTTGTGGTGCTTATTAATCTTTGATATCACATTTGTGTTAGATAGGTTACCACCCGTACCAGTTCTAGCTGATCATCTTCTTGCTATCCTCTCCCCCCTCATAAGTATGAGAATAATCACACAAGAGTGAGTGATAAGTAAGATAAGTATACAAAGGAAAGATAAGTATAATGAATATATGTGCCAACTTCTAGACATAAATATAACAACACAAGACAATCAAACATGTCAATCACACATACCAGTCTTGAAACACTTAAAACTAATACCAAATTGTAATATCCGCCTTGACATTACTAGGACAATATTCTAGCACACTATTGTGATAAGTGATAACCAGGATTAATTAGAATCTCAAAATATAATCATCACAACCCAAGGGTTTAAAATTAAATAGTTTAAAAATATTGAGATCATAAAACAATCCTTTTTTTCAAAAGTCATTGAGCTCAAACTATAATTTAAAACAAATCATACATGATAATGGAAGCATAAAAACACAAATTAGTATTTAAGAGTATAAAGGAGAAATTTGGTAAATTCTAGAATTTGCATCGTCCTCCGCAATGTAGGCCAAGCATAGAAATATAAGTCCCTCAGCAAACTGCTATCATGACAATACTTTGAATTTTTGAAAGAGTGTCGTTTCACTATCCAATATCCAATTTAAGTAAATTTAAGTATTCACATGAAGCTCTTCGAGCCCTCTAACTAATAGCACTGGCCTCACACTCAAATGATCATCCATAAGAAAGTTAGATAGTTGAACCCAAAATGGTTTGTTTTTAAACCATAACAGCCTTAATTGTGTCCAAAACACAAAAACCAAGTGCCATTAGTTCAAAAACCATCTAACCAACTCAAATTGATCACACAACATATCAGGCTAATCAAATCCGATATTAACCATTATTTCACAAAATAACCACCCAACCTCCAATTTTCAACAATATAAAGAGGTAGATAAATTCAACAAAAAATCATTTGGTCATTCCAACACATAGTTAACATGATTATATCACTTGCACTAGTATCTTGGTCATTCACACATATTTAATTACAATTACCTATAAGTTTAAGTTGAGATACGCATACATTTTCAGATTTTCATACAAGTGATAGCAAACTAATGAAATAATTCTAAATTGGCATAATATTATGGCATATTCATTACAAAAACCACAACATGAAAAGGAAGAGCTATATAAAAACAGTGCTCTTCACTCTTCGATCATTCCTTCCTCCCTTGCCCCTACCGGAGCCCTCATTTGTAAAATATAACTATGAAATGAGATAATCATCTCAATAATAGAATTAATCACTCTTATCAATTAACATGCACAACTTATAAGAGAGTAAAGCTAATATAAAAAAAATATTCATTTAGCACATTCAAACATATCCTTTCCATAAACCATAAGTCATTTCCCACTCGAGCCGATCGTCTACCATTTCGAACCTTCATATCACCTTGATTGAAA